>NC_073415.1:11881770-12086770 GCF_028641065.1 Leucoraja erinaceus
CGGTAGAGTTGCTGCCTTACAGCACCAGAGGCCCGGGTTCGATCCTGACTACAGGTTCCTTTCTGCGAGGAGTTTGCACGTTCTCCCTGTGACCCGCATGTGTTTTCTCCCACATTCCAACGATGTGCATGTTTGTAGGTTAATTGGTTTTGGTAAAATTGGCCTTAATGTGTAGTGCAGTGTTAGTGCACAGGGTGATCGCTGGTCGGCATGGAGTCAGTGGGCTGAAGGGCCTGTTTCCATGCTGTATCTCTAAAGTAAAGTCTAAAGTATTCTGGTCTAAGTGTGGCTGAGGATCCAATCAGATCAGATAATAGTAAACATCAGTACAATCACGTCAAACCCATGTAGAATATGGAGAAAAGGGAAGGAGCAGAGTGAGAAGTTGTTGTTGTCCCGTCTGGTGGAGCAGCTTTCTGTATCTTTCACCTCACAGCAGCAGGGAGATGAAGGGATGACCAGTCTGGGACAGTCTGTGGTTATGTTGGCTGCTTTCCTGAGGCAGCGTTTAAGTGTAGATGGAGGGGAGTGTGGTCTGTGTGATGGACTGGGCTACATCTACAATGGTGGACTGTGTGGTCTGTGTGATGGACTGGGCTACATCTACAATGGTGGACTGTGTGGTGGGACTGGGCTACATCTATAATGGTGGGGAGTGTGGTCTGTGTGATGGACTGGGCTACATCTATAATGGTGGACTGTGTGATGGACTGGGCTACATCTATAATGGTGGGGAGTGTGGTGGGACTGGGCTACATCTACAATGGTGGGGAGTGTGGTGGACTGGGCTACATCTACAGTGGTGGGGAGTGTGGTGGGACTGGGCTACATCTACAATGGTGGGGAGTGTGGTGGGACTGGGCTACATCTACAACATCTACAACACTACAATCTCTTGTGGTCTTGGGCAGGGCTGTTACTTTGATACAACCCAACATTCTGCTTCCTGTGGAATATCTGTCGAGGTTTGTTAGAGTCGATGTAGACGCTGAGTTTCCCGTCTCTGAGGGAGTAGAGGCGTTGGGATGCCATCTTGTCCGTCACATCAATGGGGTTGAACCACGACAGATAATTCTTTAATGTACTTCTGTACACGTGAGAATAATGAACTAAACTCACATTGACACAAAACGTTGGAGTAACTCAGTCGGTTTATTTTGTAGATTGACCGGTTGTGTTACTCCAGTACTTTGTGTCTTGTTTTGTAAACCGGCACCTGCGGTTCTTTGGGGATAAACCAATATTGCTGTGTGTTATACGCAGTAGTACCAACATCTCCCTTTGTCCCTGAACTCATGTTGCCCCTGGGAGAGTGGACCTTCCCTTGTGTGAGGGGTCACCCTCGGGACTTGGCCCCTCAATGTCCCTCAATCTCCCTCCCTCGTCCCCTCAACATCAGTCAGTGTCCAGTGCTCCCTCATTGACCAACTGACCCTCAGTGTCCTTCATCCCCTCAGTGACCAATGGTCCCTCAAAATCTCCCTCATGTCCCTCATTTCCCTCAGTGTCCGGCTTGGCGCCAATATGTGAGGGTGGGGGGGTCACGCGGGCTCGGGGCCGGAGCGAGCGGACAATCGCTTTGCACGAGCTGTCCATCGCGCGCTGGAGTTTGGCGCTAAAATCTGGCGCTGACGGACAGCGGTCTCCGCCAATCGGATGGACTGTCCACCCCATGGCCAATCGCCGTGGCCGGAGCGAGGTCCAATGGTCAGCGAGGGGGGCGGGACCTGGCGGTGGCTATAAAAGGCGGCGCTGGTCGAGCAGCGTCCGCAGTGTCCACCAGTGTCCGGAGAAGAACCTCGACGCGCGCTCCCACCGCGAGTGGACAACAGCGTCGCGCCCTCGCCCTCGCCGGGGATCCTTCAAGACACAACCCATCGCGCTGGTCATCCCACTGGTCAACGAGGCTTCACCGGCCGGACCGGGTCTGCGCTCCGGACACAGCGAAGGGTCAAGACCAAAGACATCTCCCCTCTCCCCCAATTTAATAAAATATTCTCTCATGGGTCACTCCTTCCTTCCCACCCGCCCTGTCCAAACATCCACTGACCGGCGGACGAGGGGTGAGTATGAAGGGGGGTGAGGGCGGGGAGTCTTGTCTCTTTCTTGTGTCATTTTGCTCCATTGATGCTTTTTCGCGGTTACACAAACTCACCGGCGCTCAAGTCCCCGCAAGTCCAGCTGCGCACAAACATCTGTAGGTCAGTTGGCTCCGAGTAGATCCAGCGTCTCCGGACCGCTCTACGACCCGCCTTGAAGACGATGGCGTGGGAGACCTCGACCGAGATGTGGTCCCACACCGAGATCTTGTCGGAATGTTTAAGATGCAGAAACTGGCGTTGCAACAACACAAAAATGCATTAATTTACATTCCAGTAAATGTATACTCACGATATTACTGTAAACATGTCTGTAATGCAACCAGACTCAGTCCATAGATGGATTCTTAGAGCAGCTTGTACTGGAGCCTACCAGGGAGAAGGCAATTCTGGATTTAGTGTTGTGTCATGAACAGGATTTGACAAGGGAACTCAAGGTAAAGGAGCCATTAGGAGGAAGTGACCATCATATGGTCATGTTTAATCTACAATTGGAGAGGGAGAAGGGTAAATCGGAGGTGTCAGTGTTACAGTTGAACAAAGGGGACTATGGAGCCATGAGGGAGGAGCTGGCCAAAATTGACTGGAATGATACTCTAGCAGGGATGACAGTGGAGCAACAATGGCAGGTATTTCTGGGAATAATACAGAAGGTGCAGGAGCAGTTCATTCCAAATAGGAAGAGAGATTCCAATGGGAGTAAGGGGCGACTGTGGCTGACAAGGGAAGTCAGGGACAGTATAAAAATTAAAGATAAGTATAACGTAACAAAGATGAGCAGGAAGCCAGAGGATTGGGTAACGTTTAAAGAGCAACAGAAGATAACTAAAAAGGCAATACGGGGAGAAAAGATGAGGTACGAAGGTAAGCTAGCCAGGAATATAACGGAGGATAGTAAAAGCTTCAGGTATGTGAAGAGGAAAAAAATAGTTGAGACCAAAGTTGGACCCTTGAAGACTGAAAAGGGTGAATTTATTATGGGGAACAAGGAAATGGCAGATGAGTTGAACAGGTACTTTGGATCCGTCTTCACTAAGGAAGACGCAAACAATCTTCCTGATATATTAGTGGATCAGGGGTGATGGAGGAACTGAAGGAAATCCATATTAGGCAGGAAATGGTGTTGGATAGACTGATGGGACTGAAGGCTGATAAATCCCCAGGGCTTGATGTTCTGCATCCCAGGGTACTTAAGGGAGTGGCTCTAGAAATTGTGGAGGCATTGGTGATAATTTTCCAATGTTCTATAGATTCGGGATCAGTTCCTGTGGATTGGAGGGTAGCTAATGTTCTCTCACTTTTTAAGAAAGACGGGAGAGAGAAAACGGAATTATAGACCAGTCAGCCTGACATGGGTGGTGGGGAAGATGCTGGAGTCCATTATAAAAGATGAAATAGCGGCACATTTGGATAGCAGTAACAGGTCCTGTCCCACTTTGCGAATTTTACAGAGACTGCGAGCGTCAGTGACTGACGCCCGTAAAACCGTCAAGTTGTACGACGTACACGCTGACGTACGCTGTCCTGCGGGTGATGTCCGGTTAGGGTCAGGGTTAGGGACCACAGATGGGATGTAGAATATTCTTCCTTCAATGCATGGATTTTAAACATTAATATATTAAAATTAATACAATAAAATCAATTGTGCAAATGAAAAGATGTCTGAAACGTTCAGTTTTATTTACAGATGTATTGGTCAAGTTCCAAATCTAATCACCGTATCTAACTTTTCACAGGGATGGTTCAGTCAATGTAGACTGATCTCCCCTCTCCCCCTTCTTCCCTTCCCCCCTCATCCTCCCTTCTACCCTCTCCACTCTTCTCCCCCTTCTCCACTCCAAACCCTTCCCCTCACATCCCCTTCTCCCCCCCCTCCTTCCCTTCTCCAAACCCCCACTTTCCCCGATGCCCCCCATTTGTGGACCCAACCTGCCACCAGCGAATATCCGCACACTATCCCACACACTAGGGACAATTTATACAAATCCTAGCCCTAACACTAACCCTAACACAAACCCTAACACACCCTAATACAACCCCTAACACTAACTAACCCTAACCACAAGTCTAACTCTAGGTAGATAGGCTTGGTATAAGTATAAGTTGTCCCTGGCATGTGTGGGAGAGTGCTCAGGATCGCTGGTTGGTGCGGACTCAGTGGGCTGAAGGGCAATGTATCACTGAATGTGACACAGTGGCCCCAAACTCGAACCCCCAATGTTCTGTCTGCTCCTCATGGGAACTAAACTTGGCCAGGAGTTGTCCCAGAGGACAGAACTCTCTTCCAATTGTCTCTCCAAACCCCCAGAGGCAGCAGCTTTCCCTCTGAAAAGTTAGAGACGGTGACTGGAGATAGAAGCAGACCAATACATCTGTAAATAAAACTGAACAACTCAGACATATTTTAATTTGTCCAATTGATTTTATTGTATTCGTTTTAATATATTAATGTTTAAAATCCATGCATTGAAGGAAGAATATTTTACAACCCATCCATGGTCCCCAACCCTAACCCAAACCGGGCGTCACCCACAGGACAGCATACGTCAGCGTGTGACAGCACAAAATTGGGGCACATGGTATTGGGGGTAGAGTGCTGACATGGATGGAAAATTGGTTGGCAGACAGGAAACAAAGAGTCAGGATTAACGGGTCCCTTTCAGAATGGCAGGCAGTGACTAGTGGGGTACCGCAAGGTTTGGTGCTGGGACCGCACTATTTACAATATCTTAATGATTTAGGTGAAGGGATTACAAGTAACATTAGCAAATTTGCAGATGACACAAAGCTGGGTGGCAGTGTGAGCTGTGAGGAGGATGCTATGAGAATGCAGGGTGACTTGGACAGGTTGGGCGAGCGGGCGGGCAGATGCAGTTTAATGTGGATAAATGTGAGGTTATCCACTTTGGTAGCAAAAACAGGAAGGCAGATTATTATCTAAATTACGTCAAATTGGGAATAGGGAAAGTACAATGGGACTTGGGGGTCCTTGTTCATCAGTCCATGAAAGTAAGCATGCAGGTACAGCAGGCAGTGATGAAAGTCAATGGCATTTTGGCCTTCATAAAAAGGAATTGTGTACAGGGCCCTAGTGAAACCATACCTGGAGTATTGTGCGCAGTTTTGCTCTCCAAATTTGAGGAAGGACATTCTAGCTATTGAGGGAGTGCAGCGTAGGTTCACAAGGTTAATCCCGGGATGGTGGGACTGTCATATGCTGAGAGAATGGAGCGGCTGGGCTTGTATACTCTGGAATTTAGAAAGATGAGAGGGGATCTTATTGAAACATGTAAGATTATTAAGGGTCTGGACACGTTAGAGACAGGACACATGTTCCCGATGTTGGCCAAAACAAGTTTGAGAATGAGGGGTAAGCCATTAACACAGACGAGGAAACACTTTTTCACACAGAGAGTTGTGAGTCTGTAGAATTCTCTACCTTAGAGGGCGGTGGAGGCCAGTTCTCTGGATACTTTCAAGAGAGAGCTAGATAGGGCTCTTAAAGATAGCGGAGTCAAGAGGATATGGTACTGATTGTGGATGATCAGCCATGATCACATTGAATGGCGGTGCTGGATCGAAGGGCCGAATGGCCTACTCTTGCACCTATTGCCTATTGAAGCAAGGTTGTGTCCCAGCTCCCATGCTGTTCGGCATTTTCCTATCTGCCCTCTGTCATTTGCCTTCACGACTGACACAGAAGGAGCAAATCTTCACACTAGAAGCGACAGGAACCTCTTCATTCTAGCAACGATGAAAGCCAAGACCAAGGTAAGAACTGCTTATAAATGTTCAATGGTTCTTTATCAGTCATATTTACCGAGCTAAAGTGAAATTCATTTCTGTATACAGTTTAATACATGTTTCACCATACATAATCACTATGACAAATCTTAAATAAGCATCTCGGATACTGTACAAGTGTATAACTAGTAGATTGAGATAGTGGACAGAGAGGCCAGGTTTGGTGCCTTTATTCAAGTCTCAGTTTGTAAATGCAGGGTTCTTGTGTTGTTCTGTTGGCAGGTGTGTGTATGGGGGGGTGCAGCGAGCATTGTTGAGCGTTGGGGCGTATGTGCGTGGGCGGAGTGTGTGCGGGCGGGGGGGGGGTGTGTGTCAGGGGGGGGAGGGGGTGGGGGGGGTGTGTGTGTTGGGGAGGGGGTGGGGGGGGGGGTGGTGTAGTGCACAGGGGGGGGGGAGATGTGGGGGGAGAGTGGGGGGATGTATTTCTTGCTGTAGATTAGCAAGTCTGTAATTGCAACAACACAAAAATGCATTAATTTACATTTCAGTAAATGTATACTCACGATACTACTGTAAACATGTCTGTAATGCAACCAAAGACTCAGTCCATAGTTCTTCACAGTTCATAGATGTGGTTTGTGTTGGGCAGTGTTCAAGTTGGGAGTTTGTGGAGTGCCTCCGTGATGGATTCTTAGAGCAGCTTGTACTGGAGTCTACCAGGGAGAAGGCAATTCTGGATTTAGTGTTGTGTAATGAACCGGATTTGACAAGGGAACTCAAGGTAAAGGAGCCATTAGGAGGTAGTGACCATCATATGGTCATGTTTAATCTACAATTGGAGAGGGAGAAGGGTAAATCGGAGGTGTCAGTGTTACAGTTGAACAAAGGGGACTATGGAGCCATGAGGGAGGAGCTGGCCAAAGTTGACTGGAAAGATACTCTAGCAGGGATGACAATGGAACAACAATGGCAGGTATTTCTGGGAATAATACAGAAGGTGCAGGATCAGTTCATTCCAAATAGGAAGAGAGATTCCAAAGGGAGTAAGGGGCGACCGTGGCTGACAAGGGAAGTCAGGGACAGTATAAAAATAAAAGAGAAGTATAACATAACAAAGATGAGCAGGAAACCAGAGGATTGGGTAACGTTTAAAGAGCAACAGAAGATAACTAAAAAGGCAATACGGGGAGAAAAGATGAGGTACGAAGGTAAGCTAGCCAGGAATATAACGGAGGATAGTAAAAGCTTCAGGTATGTGAAGACAAAAAAAATAGTTAAGACCAAAGTTGGATCCTTGAAGACTGAAAAGGGTGAATTTATTATGGGGAACAAGGAAATGGCAGATGAGTTGAACAGGCACTTTGGAGGGGGAGGAGCTTTAATACCCAGAAGTGTGGACGTGCCTCAGCCGCTGCAAGATGGCGAGCGAGAGGGTCACGACTCTCAGTCTGAGCTGGAAATCTACTGAACACAGAGAATACTGACCTGTGAGTGCTCTTTATGTGTTTTTAACTGCCTTTTGCAGCTGTCTGCCTTTTGCAACTGTCTGCCTTTTGCAACTGCCTGCCTTTTGCAACTGTCTGCCTTTTGTAACTGTGCCTTTTGCAACTGCCTGCCTTTTGCAACTGTTTGCCTTTTGTAACTGTGCCTTTTGTAACTGTGCCTTTTGCAACTGTGCCTTTTGCAACTGTGCCTTTTGCAACTGCCTGCCTTTTGCAACTGCCTGCCTTTTGCAACTGCCTGCCTTTTGCAACTGTTTGCCTTTTGCAACTGTCCTTTGTCTTCACGACTGACACAGAAGTAGCGTTTTTTCACACTTGTTATTTTTGGGCAGAGCACCCAGGCAAATTCCTTGTATGTGAATACTTGGCCAATAAATGTATTTACTTACTTAATCACACTAGAAGCGACAGGAACCTCTTCATTCCAGCAACGCTGAAACCCAAGACCAAGGTAAGAACTGTGATAGTGACATTTCAGCGACGTTTGGATACATATATGGATACACAGGGAATAGAGGAATATTGAATTTGTGCAGTTTGGGCATTATGTTCAGCACAAACACGGTGGAGCGGGGGTGTGTGTGTGGGGGGGGGGGGTGTGTGTGTGGGGGGGGGGTGTGTGTGTAGGCAGAGGGTGTATGTGGGGAGGGGTGTGTTTGGAGGGTGTGTGGGGGGGGAGTGTGGGCGGGTGTGTGTTGGGGGGGTGGTGTAGGGCGGGGTGCGGGGAGAGGGAGGATGTGGGAACTGTGTGGGAGGGGGGTGTGGGAACTGTCATGTGTAGTGGCAAGGTGTGGGAGGGTGAGTGGGGGGATGTATTTCTTGCTGTAGATTAGCTAGCCTGTAATTGCAACAACACAACAGTGGCAGGTATTTCTTGTATTCGTATTGTATTGTATTCAAATTTATTGTCATTGTGTCAATTTGAGACAACAAAATGAATTTCCCTTACAGGCAGTATCGTTAAAAACAAATCACAAGAAAAATAATAAAAATAAATAATAAATAAATAATAAAACATATTAAAAATAAAATTGAAATTGAATTAAAAATTTAAAAAAAGCACTGGGAATAATACAGAAGGTGCAGGATCAGTTCATTACAAATAGGAAGAGAGATTCCAAAGGGAGTAAGGGGCGACCGTGGCTGACAAGGGAAGTCAGGGACAGTATAAAAATAAAAGAGAAGTATAACGTAGCAAAGATGAGCAGGAAGCCAGAGGATTGGGTAACGTTTAAAGAGCAACAGAAGATAACTAAAAAGGCAATACGGGGAGAAAAGATGAGGTACGAAGGTAAGCTAGCCAGGAATATAACGGAGGATAGTAAAAGCTTCAGGTATGTGAAGAGGAAAAAATAGTTAAGGCCAAAGTTGGACCCTTGAAGACTGAAAAGGGTGAATTTATTATGGGGAACAAGGAAATGGCAGATGAGTTGAACAGGTACTTTGGAGGGGGAGGAGCTTTAATACCCAGAAGTGTGGACGTGCCTCAGCCGCTGCAAGATGGCGAGCGAGAGGGTCACGACTCTCAGTCTGAGCTGGAAATCTACTGAACACAGAGAATACTGACCTGTGAGTGCTCTTTATGTGTTTTTAACTGCCTTTTGTAACTGTGCCTTTTGCAACTGTCTGCCTTTTGCAACTGTCTGCCTTTTGCAACTGTCTGCCTTTTGCAACTGTCTGCCTTTTGCAACTGTCTGCCTTTTGCAACTGTCTGCCTTTTGCAACTCTGCCTTTTGTCTTCACGACTGACACAGAAGTAGCGTTTCTTCACACTTCTTACTTTTGGGCAGAGCACCCAGGCAAATTCCTTGTATGTGAATACTTGGCCAATAAATGTATTTATTCAATGAAGCGACAGGAACCTCTTCATTCCAGCAACGCTGAAAGCCAAGACCAAGGTAAGAACTGTGATAGTGACATTTCAGCGACATTTGGATACATATATGGATACACAGGGAATAGAGGAATATTGAATTTGTGCAGTTTGGGCATTATGTTTAGCACAAACACTGTGGGCCGAAGGGCTTGCCCTTTTCTGTTCTAATTATTTAATTGTCATATGTACAGGCAACAGGCAATTTAAATTATTGCTGTAGATTAACAAACCTATAAAAGCAAGGTAGTGTCCCAGCTCCCATGTTGTTCGGCATCTTCCTGTCTGCCCTCTGTCCTTTGTCTTCACGACTGACACAGAAGGAGAGAATCTTCACACTAGAAGGTTGTGGGTGGAAAGAGAGAGAGGGGGCAGCGAGCGTTGTGGGGGGGGGGGGCGGGGGAGGTGTGTGGGGGCGGGGATGTACGTGTGGGGGAAGGGGTGTGGTGGGTGAGGGGTTGCAGGGGGAGAGGAGGTGCGTGGGGGGGGGTGTGTTTGTAGGGAGAGGGTGTATGTGGGGGGGGGTGTGTGGGCAGAGGGTGTGTGGGGGGAGGGGTGTGTGTTGGCTGAGGGTGTGGGGGGGGGGTGTGTGTGGGCGGGTGTATGTGGGGGGGGGTGTGTGTGGGGGGTGTATGTGGGGGGGGGTGTTTGAGGGCAGAGGGTGCGTGGGTGATGGGTGGTGGTGAGGGGTGTGTGTGTGTGGGGGGATGCAGGCGGGGTGCGGGGAGAGGGGGATGTGGGAAGGGGCGTTGTGTGGGGGGTGTGTGTGGGCGGGTGTATGTGGGGGGGGGGGGTGGGGGGGTGTGTGTGGGTGGGTGGGTGGGTGGGGGTGAGTGTGTGGGCGGTGTGTGGGCGGTGTGTGGGGTGGGGGGGGGGGGGGGGGGTGTTTGAGGGCAGAGGGGTGTGGGCGGGGGGTGTGTGTAAGAGGTGTGTGTGTGTGTGGGGGGGGATGTAGGGCGGGGTGCGGGGATAGGGAGGATGTGGGAGGGGTGAGGGTGGGGGGGGATGTATTTCTTGCTGTAGATTAGCAAACCTGTAATTGCAACAACACAACAATGGCAGGTATTTCTGGGAATAATACAGAATAATGCAGGATCAGTTCATTCCAAATAGGAAGAGAGATTCCAAAGGGAGTAAGGGGCGACCGTGGCTGACAAGGAAAGTCAGGGACAGTATAAAAATAAAAGAGAAGTATAACGTAGCAAAGATGAGCAGGAAGCCAGAGGATTGGGTAACGTTTAAAGAGCAACAGAAGATAACTAAAAAGGCAATACGGGGAGAAAAGATGAGGTACGAAGGTAAGCTAGCCAGGAATATAACAGGATAGTAAAAGCTTCTTCAGGTATGTGAAGAGAAAAAAATAGTTTAGACCAAAGTTGGACCCTTGAAGACTGAAAAGGGTGAATTTATTATGGGGAACAAGGAAATGGCAGATGAGTTGAACAGGTACTTTGGATCCGTCTTCACTAAGGAAGACATAAATAATCTTCCTGATGTACTAGTGGCCAGAGGATCAGGGGTGATGGAGGAACTGAAGGAAATCAACATTAGGCATGAAATGGTGTTGGATAGACTGTTGGGACTGAAGGATGATAAATCCCCAGGGCGTGATGTTCTGCATCCCAGGGTACTTAAGGAAGTGGCTCTAGAAATTGTGGAGGCATTGGTGATCATTTTCCAATGTTCTATAGATTCAGGATCAGTTCCTGTGGATTGGAGGGTAGCTAATGTTATCCCACTTTTTAAGAAAGACGGGGGAGAGAAAACGGAATTATAGACCAGTCAGCCTGACATGGGTGGTGGGGAAGATGCTGGAGTCAATTATAAAAGATGAAATAGCGGCACATTTGGATAGCAGTACAGGTCTTGTCCCACTTTGCAATTTTTACGGAGACTGCGAGCGTCAGTGACTGACGCCTGTAAAACCGTCAAGTTGTACAACGTACACGCTGATGTACGCTGTCCTGCGGGTGATGCCCGGTTAGGGTCAGGGTCAGGGACCACAGATGGGCTGTAGAATATTCTTCCTTCAATGCATGGAGTTTAAACATTAATATATCAAAATTAATACAATAAAATCAATTGTGCAAATGAAAAGATGTCTGAGTTCAGTTTTATTTACAGATGTATTGGTCAAGTTCCAAATCTAATCACCGTCTCTAACGTTTCACAGGGATGGATTCAGTCAATGTAGACTGAACTTCCCTCTCTCATCCACCCCCCTCTCCCCCACTCCCGCCCCATCACTGCTTCTCCACTACCCCCCTACCTTTCTCCCCTCCCCTCCCCTCTTCTTCTCTCCTCTCCCCCTTCTTCTCATCCTCCTCTTCCTCCCTTCTCCCCGCTCCACTCTTCTCCCATTCTCCAACCCCCCCCCACTTTTCCCGATGCCCCTCATTTGTGGACTCAGCCAGCGACCAGCGTATACCCGCACACCATCCCACACACTAGGGACAATTTATACAAACTCTAACACTAACTCTAACACTAACTCTAACACTAACTCTAACACTAACTCTAACACTAACTCTAACACTAACTCTAACTCTAACACTAACTCTAACTCTAACACTAACTCTAACTCTAACTCTAACTCTAACTCTAACTCTAACACTAACTCTAACTCTAACACAAACACTAACTCTAACACTAACACTAACTCTAACTCTAACTCTAACACTAACTCTAACACTAACTCTAACTCTAACACTAACACTAACTCTAACACTAACACTAACTCTAACACTAACTCTAACACTAACTCTAACACTAACACTAACACTAACTCTAACACTAACTCTAACACTAACTCTAACTCTAACACTAATAACTCTAACTCTAAAGGGTTGGTATAAATATGTTGTCCCTATCATGTGTGGGATAGTGTGCGGGGGATCGCTGGTCGGTGCGGACTCGATGGGCCGAAGGGCACTGGATCTCTGAACTAAATGTAATACAGGGGCCCCATGGACTCGAACCCCCAATGTTCTGCCTGCTCCTCATGGGAACTAAACTGTTGGCCACGAGTTGTCCCAGAGGGCAGATCTCTCTTCCAATGGTCTCTCCAAACCCCCAGAGGCAGCGGCTTTCCCTCTGAAAAGTTAGAGACGGTGACTGGATATAGAAGCAGACCAATACATCTGTAAATAAAACTGAACAACTCAGACATATTTTCATTTGCACAATTGATTTTATTGTATTAATTTTAATATATTAATGTTTAAAATCCATGTATTGAAGGAAGAATATTTTACAGCCCATCTGTGGCCCCTAACCCTAACCCAAACCGGGGGTCACCTGCAGGACAGCATATGTCAGCGTGTGACAGGGAGCCAGTGGATGTAGTGTACCTGGACTTTCAGATGCATTTGATAAGGTCCCACATAGGAGATTAGTGGGCAAAATTGGGGCACATGGTATTGGGGGTAGAGTGCTGACATGGATAGAAAATTGATTGGCAGACCAGAAACAAAGATCAGGGATTAATGGGTCCCTTCCAGAATGGCAGGCAGTGACTAGTGGGGTACTGCAAGGCTTGGTGCTGGGACCGCAGCTATTTACAATATACATCAATGATTTAGGCGAAGGGATTACAAGTAACATCAGCAAATTTGCAGATGACACAAAGCTGGGTGGCAGTGTGAACTGTGAGGAGGATGCTATGAGAATGCAGGGTGACTTGGACAGGTTGGGGGAGTGGGCAGATGCATGGCTGATGTAGTTTAATGTGGATAAATGTGAGGTTATCCACTTTGATAGCTAAAACAGGAAGGCTGATATTTATCTAAATGGTGTCGTTGGGAAAAGGGGAAGTACAACAGGATCTGGGGGTCCTTGTTCATCAGTCAATGAAAGTAAGCATGTAGGTACAGCAGGCAGTGAAGAAAGCCAATGGCATGTTGGCCTTCATAACAAGAGGAGTTGTGTAAAGGAGCAAATAGGTTATTCTGCAGTTGTACAGGGCCCCAGTGAGACCACACCTGTAGTATTGTATGCAGTTTTGGTCTCCAAATTTGAGGAAGGACAGTCTTGCTATTGAGGGAGCCCAGCGTAGGTTCACAAGGTTAATTCCCGGGACTGTAATATGCTGAGAGACTGGAGCGGCTGGGCTTATATACTCTGGAATTTAGAAAGATGAGAGGGCATCTTATTGAAACATATAAGATCGTTAAGGGGTTGGACACGCTAGAGGCAGGAAACATGTTCCCGATGTTGGGGGAGTCTAGAACCAGGGGCCACAGTTTAAGAATAAGGGATAAGCCATTTAGAACGGAGACGAGGAAACACAGAATGGGGGGTGTGGTGGTGCGGGTTATGGGGGGGGGGATTGTGGGGGGGGGGGTGTGGGTGAGGGGTGGGTGGGCCGGGTGTGTGGTGGGGGGGGAGGGAGGGGGGTTTGGGGGGGGGGGATGTGGGGTGGAGAGGGGCTTGGTGGTGTGTGGGGGTTTTGTAGGGGAGGGGTGGGTGGGGGGGGTGGTGGTGTGGGTGGGGGGGGTGGATGTGGGGGGGGAGTGTGGAGGGGGGGTGGGGGGTGGGGGTGGGGGGGGGGGATGTGGAAGGGAGGGTTGTGTTGGGGTGGGGGGGTGTGGTGTTGAGGGGTGGGGGGGCGGGGGGTTGGAGGATGGGCAGCGGTTGTTGGGGGGTGGGGGGGAGGGGTTTGTGTTAGAGGGTGGTGTTGGTTGGGTTTGTGTGGGGGTGGTGTGGAGGGGTTTGTGTGGGGGGGGTTGGGTGGGTGTGGGAGTGTCTGTGTGGGTGTGTGGTGGGTGGGGGGGGGGAGTGTCTGGGGGAGGGGGTTGTGCGTGGGGGAGAGAGGGGGTGTGCGGGAGAGGGGTGTGGGGGGCAGGGGGAGGGGGTGATGTGTGGGCGGGGTGTGTGTGGGGGGGGGGTGTGTAGACGGGGTGCGGGGAGAGGTAGGATGTGGGTGGGTGTGTATTTCTTGCTGTAGATTAACAAGTCTGTAATTGCAACAACACAAAAATGCATTAATTTACATTTCAGTAAATTTATACTCACGATACTACTGTAAACATGTCTGTAATGCAACCAGACTCAGTCCATAGTTCTTCACAGTTCATAGATGTGGTTTGTGTCGGGCAGTGTTCAAGAGCCTGATGGTTGCTGGGAACAAGCTGTTCCTGAACCTGGAGGTCACGTTTTTTGAGTTTCTGAACAAAATAATGGGAGCGTAGTGCAACGACACAGATAACTAATGAAATAAAAATCCAGGAAATTAATAATTAAATGCTAGTGTATAAAACATCTGTCGGGCAGCAAGTGACGCAGTCCATAATATCTCATCGTTGTGGTTCATGTTGTGCAGAGTTTGAGAGGCTTGTAATTGCTGGGAAGAAGCTGCTCTTAAACATGGAGGTCAGTTTCCCTGCTTCTGTTAGTTTTTCACACTGGTAGGGTGGTGTGGGTCTTTGATATTAGCTGCCTTTTGCAGGTAGCATCTCCTGTAGTTCCCTTTGATGGTGAAGAGATCATCACCTGTGACAGACTGAGCAGTTTCTGCGTAACACATGCGTAACACCAACATTGTCACACTGTACAAGAACACAGCGAGTGCACCAACTACAGGGACATCTCACTTCTGAGTGTTACAGGAAAGGCCTTTGCCAGAGTGATCCTGCAAAGACTGCACAGACTCGCTGACCTGAGGCACAATGTGGTTTCCATGGTGGTAGATCCACAATGGACATGATCTTCTCCCTGTGTCAAATCCAAGAAAAATGTGAAGAGCAGCAAACCCCAATGTTCATCGCCTTTGTGGATGTTACAAAAGCTTTCAATTCTGTTAGCAGACACGGCCTCTACCAGCTACTGGAGAAGATAAGATATCCACCGCGTATTCTCAACCTCTGATGATGCTGCACTCAGTTCCCCAAAAGAAGGACTTCAGGGGCTGATGGAGATAATGCTTTCTCATGCTTGTACCAAAGACTGACTGGCAATCAACTTAAGATTTAGTCTGTAGTTCTTCATTGTTCATAGTTGTGGTTAGTGTTGGGCAATGTTTAAGAACCTGATGGTAGCTAGGAAGAAGCTGTTCCTGAACCAGGAGGTTGTGTTTTTTAAGCTACAGTACCTTGTTGCTGATGGTAGGACTGAAATATTGAGAGTGTGGTCAGGGTGGTGTGGGTCTTTGACATTAGCTACCTTTAGGATGCAGCATCTCCTGTAGATCCCTTTGATGGTGGGGAGATCATTACCTGTGATGGACTGAGCAGTTTCTACCACTCTCTATTCTTCTTCATTCCTGGGGGTTTGAGTTGCTGAACCAGGCTGCAGTGCAACCAGCCAGTGTGCTCTCTCCCATACAACTGTACAAGTTCAATAGAGTATTCATCAACATGCCGAATCTCCTCAATCTTCTGAATAAGTAGAGGTGATGATGAGTCTTGTATGTGATGGCATTGATGTGCTGGACACAGGACAGATCTGCAGAGACATGGACAACCAGGAATATGCAACACAACATTCCCCACCACTGTCCCATGAATGAAGACAAGTTTGTGGATCATCAGCTTTCCACTCTTGAGGTCATGGACCATCTGCCATGTTTCTTGTGATTGACCAGAGGACAATATCTGATGAGACGGCCATGGACCAGGGCTGGCACACAGAAGCTTTGGATCGGGACCCTTCAAGACTCCATTCTTGTCTCCATTTACCAGGTTGGATTATGATGACAGGAAATGGCCGAGATTGATGATCATCGTGGCCTGGAATGACAAATGATTCTTCTTCTTCTTGCGTTTGGCGTGCACAGTCTAAAGTTGTAGGACAACTTGTTCTATTTGATCTTATTTAAATGTGCACGCCGGGTTGATTGCATTCGTCGAAACAAAGCGGACAAACTTGAAGGTTGCAATCTCCCACCCCGACAGATGATTGAAGATCTTGAAGACCCAATCTTGCTCAATGTTCTCTGCAACCTTCAACAGCTGGCACTGGAGAAGCTGTTGAGGAACAACTTGGTGGGATTTCTTTTGGCCCTGGATCTTTTCCAGACTGTTTGAAGGGGAAAACATGAAACATCTGCCGACAGATGTGTGTGTGTGCTCTTGGTAAGTCGGGGACGGGCTTGGCAGCCAGGAAGGCTCCTGGACAGGATGGCATATCTGCTGAAATCCTTTAGTATGGAAACCGTCAACTCTTGCCGTACCTGCACACCCTTCCCCTGTTCTGCTTGAGAGAGGGTGGCATCCCTCAACACACGCGTAACACCAACATCGTCACACTGCACAAGAACAAGCGAGATCACAGCGAGTGCACCAACTATCATCATGGACTGGAATGTCAGATGATTCTTCTTGCGTATGGCGTGCACAGTCTAAAGTTGTAGGACAACTTGTTCTATTTGATCTTTTTAAAATGTGCACGCCGGGTTGATTGCATTCGTCGAAACCACATGAAGGTTGCAATCTTCCACCCCGACAGATGATTGAAGATCTTGAAGACCCAATCTTGCTCAACGTTCTCTGCTACCTTCAACAGCTGGAGCTGGAGAAGCTGTTGAGGAACAACTTAGTGGGATTTCTTTTGGCCCTGGATCTCCTCCAGATTGTTTGAAGGGGAAAGCATGAAACATCTGCCGAGGAAGGCTCCTGGACAGGATGGCATATCTACTGACCTCCTTAAGTATGGAAACCGTCAACTCTTGCCGTACTGGCACACCCTTCCCCTGCTTTATACACGTAACACCAACGTCGTCACACTGTACAAGAACAAGCGAGATCACAGAGAGTGCACCAACTACAGGGACATCTCACTTCTGAGTGTTACAGGAAAGGCCTTTACCAGAGTGATCCTACAAAGACTGCACAGACTCGCTGACATGAGGCACAATGCGGTTTCCATGGAGGTAGATCCACAATCAACCTGATCTTCTCCCTGCGTCAAATACAAGGAAAATGTCAACAGCAGCAAACCCCATTGTTCATCGCCTTTGTGGATTATACGAAAGCTTACACCTCTGATCATACATTTTGTGTGTGATTGCATTGATGTGCTGGACACAGGACCGATCTTCACAGACATGGACAACCAGGAACTTGCAACATAACGTTCTCCACCACTGTCCCATGAATGAAGACAAGTTTGTGGATCATCGGTTTTCCACTCTTGAGGTCATCGACATCTCACTTCTGAGTGTTACAGGAAAGGCCTTTGCCAGAGTGATCCTACAAAGACTGCACAGACCATCTGCCATGTTTCCTGTGATTGACCTGGCGCTGGAGAAGCTATTGAGGAACAACTTGGTGAGACTTCTTGTCACCCTGGATATCCTCCAGACGGTGTGAGGGGGAAAGCATGAAACATCTGCCGACTGATGTGGTCGCCCGCTGTTCTCAAGTAGCTTTCCCTCTGAAGATTTGCAGGAATATGCCACTGGGGCAGATGATGAGTCAAGAGCTCGGCGAATTTGACAAATTTCTTAAACGCCTTGGATTCTCCCGTGCAACACCAAGAGGGATTGGATCGCACGCAACAAAAGCCTGAAAATGGATGTCGGGATCCCGAATGCTGTTCGTGGAAAACCATCGGATACGAAGCCACATCGGTGGGGACCGCACCGGAATTTCTCAGTGTCCAACAAAGGCCCTTTTAAGAGCCACTTCTAGAAAGAGCTACAACCACATCCCCACCCCCGCTCTCGTCTGCATTTGGGATTTCATCGTCAACATTTCCCAGTACAACCGGAAGCGATCTGTTGCACGTGAGAATCCACGGTGTTTAAGAATTTATCAAACTCGTCTGGCTCTGACTCATCATCTGCCCCAGTGGCATTTTGCTGCAGGTCTTCAGAGGGAAAGTTCCTGAGATTGACCAGAGGACAAGATCTGAAGACAAGGCCATGGACCAGGGGTGGCCGCAGAAGCTTCATCACACCTGACCCTGCTGCTGGAACCGACCAGGCGGTCAGCATGGAGCTGGTCAAGACCAGACTTGGCAATCAGTGGCCACGAACAAGGACGAGCCTCGTGGCTGAAGTGACCGCCGAGAAGGAAGAGGAACAGTTGGGACCACATTGGTCACTCATCATCCCAACAGAAGAAGGACTTCAGGGCCTGATGGACAGACTGTCTCAAGCTCGCAACAATGACCGACAGACAATCATCAGAGAGAGTGGTGGCCCTCAACACACGTGTAACACCAACATCGTCCCACTGCACAAGGACAAGGGAGATCTCAGCGAGTGCACCAGCTACAGGGACATCTCACTTCTGAGTGTTACAGGAAAGGCCTTTGCCAGAGTGATCCTACAAAGACTGCACAGACTCCCTGACCTGAGGCACAATGCGGTTTCCATGGAGATAGATCCACAATGGACATGATCTTCTCCCTGCGTCAAATCCAAGAAAAATGTGAAGAGCAGCAAACCCCAATGTTCATTGCCATTGTGGATGTTACGAAAGCTTTTGATTCTATCAGCAGACACGGCCTCTACCAGCTACTGGAGAAGATTAGATGTCCACCATGTCTTCTAAACCTCACTTGGTCCTTCCATGAGAACATACATCTACAGTGGAATTTGATGAAGCTACATCAGACAGTTTCCCCATGAGAAGTGGAGTGAAGCAAGACTCTGTCCCAACTCCCATGGTGTTTGGCATCTTCCGATCTGCCCTTTTGTTCTTTGCCTTCCCAACAGGCACGGAAGATGTGTATCTTCAAACCAGAAGTGATGCGATGCTCTTCAATGTGGCAATGTTGAAAGCCAAGACGAAGATGAGAACTGTGCTTATAAGGGAACTCCAGCCCGCTGATGATGCTGCACTCAGTTCCCCAACAGAAGAAGGACTTCAGGGGCTGATGGACAGACTGTCTCATGCTCGCACCAAAGACTGACCGGCAATCAGCGTTAAGATGACTGTTGTCATGGGTCAGGGCACTCCGCTCCCCTCTGAAATCACCATAAGCACCACTCCACTGGAAAATGTTTTAAATTCACCAACCTAGGATCTACGGTGACTGACAGCCACTCTCTGGATGAGGAAACCAATTCACGTACAGTAAACCACCTTCCTCTACAGCACCCACCTTCGGGAGACTAAGCAAGTGGACATAGAAGAACAGGAAACTCACAATGAAGACAAAGGTAACTCTACAACGCGTGAGTGTTGAACACGTTACTGTACAGCAGTGAAGCTCGGGCGACTTACCTCCATCAAGAACGGTAAATGAATGGGTGAGGACCAAGAGAGGACCCGGCTGTGGGCAGCCTAGGACCGGCCCGCGGTGGGTGTCGGAGGTCAGTCGAGGAGTGAAGTGGAGAACAAAATGGGACCTGCGTTGGAACCAGGACAGATCTTCAGAGATATGAACGCCCAGGAACTTGAAGCAGGATCTTGGAACATAACTTTCTCCGCCACTGTCCCATCAATGAAGTCAAGTATGTGGATCTGCGGCTTTCTCCTGAGGTCAACAAATAGCTCTGTGGTGCTGCGGACATTGAGAACAAAACGTCTGCAATGGCAGCATTCCCTCAGATTATCAATCTCTCTCCTGTACTCTGACTCATCATTGTCCATCATTTGTCCAACAACGGTGGTATCGTCGGTGGAATTTAAAGACGGCATTGGGATGGTCTGGCTGTACAGTCCTAGTGATAGAGCAGGGGGCTGAGCACACAGCCTTGAGCTGGTCCTGTGTTGGTTATAGAGGAGGAGGTGTTGCCCGTTTGTGTGGATTGTGGTCTGCTGATGAGGAAATTGAAGATCCAGTTGTATTGGATTGAGCAGAGGAGATGTGTGAGGCAAGTTTTGTTTTAACAGAGAAGGTGGTGAGTGCCTGGAATCTGCTGCAGAGAGTGAGCGATGGTGGGGTGGGGGGGTGTGGAAGTTGCATCTGGCAGGACTTAAGGACATGGAATTTGTGCAGTTGTTTTTAGCATTATGCTCCGCACAAACATTGTGGGCCGAAGGGCCAGTGCTTGCACTGTACTGTTTTAATTATTTAATTGGCAACAGAACATTTAAACTATTTCTTGCTGTGGATTAACAAACCTGTAATTGCAACAACATAAAAAAATAAAAATAAAAATATCAGTAAATTTATAATTATGATACTAATGTAAAAAATGTCTCTAATGCAACTAATGACTCGGTGTATAGTTCTTCATAGATTCTCAAACAGAAGTGTCTCTGCTGGCTTGGACACGTCCACAAGATGGGAAATGGACACATCCCCAGAGATGTGGTGGACGGGGAGGTCACCAATACACGGAGGTGGAGGCCAATACCAGCGCGGCAATTCAGTGACTTTTACAAAGGCGTCTGGATACGGAGGGACGTGGAACGTGCAGGCAAGTCACAGTTGGTTTTGGCATCATGTTTGGCATATTATTTAATTACTTCTTGCTGCTGCCTGTGTGGAGTTTGCACGTTCTCCCTGTGACTGGGTGCCTCCGTTTCCTTCCACACTCCAAAGACATGCAACAAAGCTTTGGTATCATTATACATTGTCCCTACAGTGTAGGATATTGCTGGTGTACAAGGATCGCTGGTCGGCGCGGACTCGGTGGGCCGAAGGGCCTGTTTCTGCGCTGTATCTCTAAACCAATCTGTCCAATGTTCTATGTGGGACTGAGAGAGCCTCTGACTCAGTACTTTATTGCCTCGCCCTTGTGTTGTTTTGTTTATCTTTACCAACCAGACAAAACCACAAGACCCGCTCCGCACCAGCGGGAGCAGAGAGGCCCTTGCTCACACACACCTCCGCTCAACTCCGCTACATGTCCATCCAACCATGCGGCAGCTGCCCAACCTTGTGACCACTCAGACCCCGAGTCAACAAGTCAACACCCTGGTGTAAACCAGCACCGACAGCTTCATCAGGAGTGGGATGTTTACTGAGCTGATTATACATCGATTCACGGTTACTGTGGCAATCAACATTGAATAAGTTTGAATAAATTATATGAGCCAAGCATGTATACATACAAGGAATTTGCCTAGGTGCTTTGCTTGCACGATATACAGTAGACAATTACAAATAAAACATAAGTGGTGTGGGGAGGGGAGTTAGTAACACGGTGCAAACTGTAATGTCCATGTTCAGGAAAGGCTTATCTCAACCACAATCAGACATAAGAACTCTACAGACTCCAACACAACTACAAACTACAAACTGGCTTGCACTCGGGACTTTGGGCTTAGTTGAGCTTTGCACTGTATAGAGTTTTTTTAGTTGTCGAAGTTCTTTTGTTTTTGTTAATTTATTGTGTTATTTATTGCGTACCGTGTTTGCAAACCTGTGGAGCTGCAGGAAGTAAGTAAAGTACACGGCCTGTCCCACTCTGCGGCAACTGCGAGCGTCAGTGACTGAAGCGCGTAAAACCATCACGTTGTGTGACATACACACTGACGTATGCTGTCCTGCAGGTGATGCCCGGTTACGGTTAGTGTTAGGATCAGGGTTGGGGTCAGTGTCAGGGTTGGGGTTAGCGTCAGGGTTAGTGTCAGGGTCAGCGTCAGGGTCGGGGTTAGGGTTGGGGTCAGGGTCGGGGTTAGCGTCAGGGTTAGGGTCAGGGTTAGGGTCAGCGTTAGGGTTAACGCTAGGGTTAGGGTTAGGACCAGGGTTAGCGTCAGGATTAGTGTCGGGGTTAGTGTCGGGGTTAGTGTCGGGGTTAGTGTCGGGGTTAGTGTCAGGGTTAGTGTCGGGGTTAGCGTCAGGGTTAGGGTTAGGGTCAGCGTTAGGATTAGAGTTGGGGACCACAGATAGGCTGTAAAGTATGTGACCAGCGGTTCACCGCACATTATCCCACACACTTTAGGGACAATTTATACAAACACGAGCCTTAGCCTAACCCTAACCTGAGCCCTCACTTGGTTGCTAGGCTTGGTATAAGTATAAATTGTCCCCAACATCTGCATTTATCCCATAGACAATGTTACTAAAACAGATGATGGGTCGGTGTATAGTTTAGGGTTGGAGGGAAATGGGTCAAGTGCAAGCAGGTGGGACTAGTGTAGATGGGGCAAGTTGGGCTGAAGGGCCTGTTTCCATACTGTGACCATCACTATTACACCAGAATATGGTATTGCAATCCCAAGGCCCTCTTATTCACCGGTGAGTACCTCTGATATTGATGGGGGTGAACTAATAGAAGCATGTTCCAAAATGACTGACCCCCAACCCAGGCTAGAAGTGGTCAGATTAAGCTGGCGTTTGAATACTTACTCAGCAACTTTGGCTGTGGTTTGGAAGAGTCCTTGTCTTTAGCTCCACCTCCCAGTGCCCTGACCCCACCCGTGACCCAACCTCCTTCCCTCCAGATCTGAGAGATTGGAAAGCAGTGTGTGGTTCCTGGGCTCAGAGCGCCTTCCTAAACCAGCAGAATAGTCGCAGCAAGAACCTTCGGACCATGGGGGCAACCTGTGTCTGGAGGCTGAGGCTCTACCCTCTGATGTGGAGTGTGGCAGCCATTCTGAGAGAAACTCCGTCCAACCTGGATGTCAAGAGTGAGTTTGTTATTGTAGATATTAGATCCTTAGCCCATGTTAAGCCTCATGATAAAAACCCTTCTCAAGGGGCCTTGATGTTTGCTGACCATGACACGAATTGTCACTGGTGAAAAAACAAACAGCATTGCTGTTCATTGTTGGGGATGTTGCACAGACAAGAAGGCAGGGTGCTTTAGTTTAAAGAGGGCACCCTGCTGTTTTACTGTGAAACATACCCTGTTTATTTGGGTGATATTGAACTTGTAACTAGAGTGTCTAACTTTGCACAGTGGCTGATGTCTCTCATGTTTTAGAACATGTGGGAGAGTGTGGTCTGAAGTGATGCCCTTCTCTCTAATTGTTTTGAATTAGTGATCAATACTTTTGGTGGGGGGACTGTGTGGTTAGTTTGTGTTGCTGTTGCTGGAGAAATATTACTTTGTTGTGACTCACACTAAATCCAACTAGGCCATTCGGCCCCCCTCCCCCTGCTAGCTCTTTGATATCGTGGCCAATGTCCATTCCTCAATCGACAAATAACACGGACATCACTCTGCAGTTTGCTTGCTGCTACCCCAGTCAGAATTACTTCATGAATTGTGGACCACCTGAGGCCCACCTGTAGCCAGACCTCTCTTACAATAAATAGCACAATGGAAATATGGGTCTGGAGACTTTGTTTTAATGAAAATGCTAATGTTTAAGGTGAAGGGGAAAAGATTTAATAGGAACCTGAGGGGTAACATTTCCGCACAGAGGGTGGTGGGTGTATGGAACAAGCTGCCAGAGGAGGTGGTTGAGGCTGGGACTATCCCAATGTTTAAGAAACAGTTAGACAGGTATATGGATAGGACAGGTTTGGAGGGCTATGGACCAAACGTGGGCAGGTGGGAATAGTGTAGCTGGGGCATGTTGTTTGGGGTGGGCAAGTTGGGCCGAAGGGCCTGTTTCCACACTGTATCACTCTATGACTCCATACCCTTCCAGCCCTGAAGTATCAGTCCAATGTTCCAGGGATTAAAATTGCTAATGTACCAGCTGAACAAAGTTCCTTTGTTAGAGGCTGTTGTTTTATTTATTTTCAAGAGGTTTGCTTTTAAATGCTCCCTATTTTTTTTGCAGTTACACCTATGTTAACTCTACATTGCATTTACATAGTCCCTGAACCATCCAACAAGTTTAATGGTTTTGTCACATGTCAGCAGTACATTTATTAATCATTTAGCATGTAGTTTTGGAGACCAGGATTGCAACATCCTCAGCTGGACTTGAACCAGAAACCAAATGCAACAATTTGCAAAAACACAAACGCTTGGTTTGCAGAATGTTTTCTCTCTGCTGCAGCAAGATAACGCTATTAACTGTAACAAACTGTGAGCTGAGCTTGTTTGTCACAATTACCAGCAGTGATGTTAGCAGTGGGCCTTATCTAACCACACATGTGTCTCCGTTGATGACTGGGAATGGGCATGGGAGCCTCTGGATAAGGGCTGGCTGACAAGTGTGGACAGCGTTGTAATTCATTGATTTCATGTTTGTGTCTCTGGATGACCTGCTCTCCACCTTCCATTCGGAGAGACGCAGAGAGTTGTGGTCCCTGGGACTGCACCCAATGTTCCCCGAATCTGCCTTATCTAGTGTTGTGGATGAGAAAACAAGTCCAGGTACACAGGAGATACAGGTCCTTGTATAGTGGGGATTCAGAGCATGATTCCAGTGTGGTCAGGCCATTTGGCCCACTATGCCTCGTGCTAGATCTGTGCCAGAGTAACTTCAGTTCCACCCTATAACAGTAAACAACAACAAACTTGACTTGCGTAAACCTGACTCTGCAAATTTTTAAAGCAGTTCTCAAGATGATGACACAATAATAAGATATTAGCGTTGTTTATTGACTAGTACGTGGCGCCTTCATGCCCACGTTGGTGTTTGCAAACTGCCTATCACCACTGACCACTTGCTCCAGCCCCACATTGAGGTTCAGCCACAAGAGCTCAATAACAACTCCAAGGTCAGGTGCACTAATTGGCCTCATCTGCACAGGGGTTATGATCGGTGAGAATGTGGGTAAAAGGGGCTTTCTGTCATGGTCCTATAAGTGGATACAGTATGTACTGTATAGACACAAATGCTGGAGTAACTCAGCGGGACAGGCAGCATCTCTGGAGAGAAGGAATGGTGACGTTTCAGGTCGAGACCCTTCTTCAGACTGAATTATTGACACGTGTCATGTTACAAACAAGGAATCTCTGACTGAAGGAGAATTCTTTTAGGAAAGGAACCCTTATGTAGACGGCAAGAAACTTTTTCCCCAGGGTGGAACTGTCAATTATTAATGGACATCGCTTTTAGGGCAAGGTTTAAAGGAGATATGTGGGGCAAGTGGTTGGGTGGGGGCGTTGAAGAGGCTTTTAGACGGGCACGTGGATATGCAGGAAAATGGATCACGTGCGGGCAGAGGGGGATAGTATATCTTGGCATCATGTTGGGCACGGACATTGTGGGCTGAAGGGCCTGTTCCTGTGCCGGACTGTTCTGTGTATCCCAATGTCTGCTTGTCATTGAAAACAATGGGAGCTGTTCCCTGACACCCAGATTATCCCACCCCCCCCAATCTCAACCTACCCCCCCCCCCCCCCCCCAATCCTCCCACCCGCACTGTATCTGTAAACTAAACCCAACGTCTCTTGCCAGTCCTACAGGTAACAACAGTAGCAGCGGACAAGTTGAAATGCTTCACGCAGACTCTGGAGGACTTCACCTGCGTGTGGGACGAGCAGGACAGGAGCGACGGCAGGCAGTACCGCTTCTTCTACCAGTACCAGTAGGTAGTCCGAGCCCCTGCCCCAGTCTGGCACCAGCCCCTGCCCCAGTCTGGCACCAGCCCCTGCCCCAGGGCGATACCAGCCCCTGCCCCAGGGCGACACCAGCCCCTGCCCCAGTCCGGCACCAGCCCCTGCCCCAGTCTGGCACCAGCCCCTGCCCCAGCCTGGCACCAGCCCCTGCCCCAGTCTGACACCAGCCCCTGCCCCAGGGCGATACCAGATACCCCTGCCCCAGGGCGATAGCCCCTGCCCCAGCACCAACCCCTGCCCCAGTCTGGCACCAGCCCCTGCCCCAGTCTGGCACCAAGCCTGGCACCAACCCCTGCCCCAGTCTGGCAGCCCCTGCCCCAGTCTGGCACAAGCCCTGCCCCAGTCTGGCACCAACCCCTGCCCCAGTCTGGCACCAGCCCCTGCCCCAGGGCGATACCAGCGTGCCTCTGAGTGACTGACACCCTCTCACACCAGGGCAGGGCAGCCGATGGCTTGACCAGCAGGCACTCTCAGACTCACCTGTAGCATTGACCAGTTTGGGGATGGATCAGTGTGGATAATAAAGGCTGGCATTGGCAGCAATCTCCGCAACTGGTGAAAGTATAAAAGCTGCTCCAGAACCTCTCGTGGCATAGACACATAGAAAATAGGTGCAGGAGTAGGCCATTCGGCCCTTCCAGCCAACACTGCCATTCAATATGATCATGGCTGATAACCCAAAATCAGTACCCTATTCCTGCTTACATAGCTAACTCTTGAATATACCCAGTGAATTGGCCTACACTGCCTTTTGTGGCAGAGAATTCCACAGATTTACAACTCTCTGGGTGAAAAAGGTTTTCCACACCTTAGTCCTAAATGGCCGACCCTTTATTCTTAGACTGAGCAATGCTAAACCAAAGAATTGGGGTCCACTAGAATCTTCCAGACTGACAGAACTGAGTGGGCGGAAGTTAAAGCATTTTTATATCCACCTGATGTCTCTGTGAATTAGCAGCACAGAAAGAGGCCATTCGGCCCATCGTATACTTGCCCCTGCCCTCGTTTCTCAGCTGTTCTCTGATACGTTTCTTGTTACCACAGGGACGGCGAAACAAAGAAAGAATGTCGACTGTCGGTGGAGACACTCGGTGGCAACACCACTCGTCACATCTGCTCTCTGCCCTTAGTGGAGGTGTCTCTGTTTGCCCCGCTGGACATCGAGGTGTTGCTGAACACCAGCATCATCATGAGCAAGAGGGACTTGTACATAAACCACATGGGTAGGTCCATCCTTGACCATCTGCCCAATCCCTGGGGTCACTTGGTTCACGTCTAGTCCACTTGAGATCTATTCAGTTGGCCTGTAGTCCACAACCTATCAAAGCTTCATGGCCCAAGTGACAAACATCACAATGTCCAGAATCATTCTATAAATGCTGTTGGGAAAACCAGGCCATTCGGCCCATTGAATCCATACTGTTAGACTATCAGACGTATTCCCTTTGTCCCACCTTTCTCCAAACCTCTCTGCAACCTAAAACTAAGCTGTTTTCCCACTTTCAAAGTTGGATGAGGGATCTTTTGACGTGAACTCTATTTCTCTCCCCACAGACGCTGCCTTACCTGCTCAGTGTCTCCAGCAGTTTTTGTTTCAGATTGCCAATATTTTGATTTCCAAAAAGGGACAATTGTGTGCCCCACCCACTCACCCTCTCTCTGTGACCCTGTAATTATTTCCCTCCCTTCAGACACATCCCACATGCTCTTCAATGCTACCTGAGATAGACATAAAATGCTGGACTAACTCAGCAGGACGTCACCCATTCCTTCTCCCCAGAGACGCTGCCTGTCCCGCTGAGCTACTCCAGCGTTTTGTATCTATCTTCGGTTTAAACCAGCATCTGCAGTTCCTTCCTACACAATTGTATCTTCCTTCACAATTGGCCAAAGTCCCAAAACGGAATACATACTTGTGGCAGCACAACAGAAAGGAAAACACCGTACTCTAGACACTAATGGTTCAATATATAAAAACAAACGATACAGTATAAAGCCAAAACCAATGGCCTCCAAGTCCCTGGTGCAATCTTTGCAGTTTGTAGTTGGAAATGTATTTCTGGTGTTGAATAACTTGATGGTTGTCAGGAAGAAACTGTTCCTGAACCTGAAGGTTAGTTTTCAGGCTCCTGCTCCTTCTTCCCGATGGCAGGAGTGAAATGAGAGTGTGGCCAGGGTGGTTTGGGATATGGGCTGAACATGGGCAGGTGGGACTGGTGTAGATGGGGCATCTTGTTGGGCATTGGGTTGAAGGGGCTGTGTCCGAGCTGTGTGGCTCTGTATCTAACTGTGACTTCTCCTCATCAGTGGTGTTGGACCCTCTGACCAATGTGACAGTACGGCCAACTGGGAAAGCTGGTCAGCTTCATATCCGCTGGTCACCGCCTCCCTTTAAATACCTGGGAAACTCCTTGATGTACGAGGTCAACTTCTCCATGGTCAGCTCCAGTGTGCAGAAGGTACTGGTCGCAGTCTGCCCGTGTCCACTCCCTGCGTCCACTCCCTGCGTCCACTCACTCCGTCCACTCCCTGTGGCCACTCGCTCCGTCCACTCCCTGTGTCCACTCCCTGCGTCCACTCCCTGCGTCCACTCACTCCGTCCACTCCCTGTGGCCACTCATTCCGTCCACTCCCTGTGGCCACTCGCTCCGTCCACTCACTCCGTCCACTCCCTCCGTCCACTCCCTCCGTCCACTCCCTGTGGCCACTCACTCCGTCCACTCCCTGCGTCCACTCACTCCGTCCACTCTCTGCGTCCACTCACTCCGTCCACTCCTTGCGTCCACTCACTCCGTCCACTCCCTGCGTCCACTCACTCCGTCCACTCCCTGTGGCCACTCACTCCGTCCACTCCCTGCGTCCACTCACTCCGTCCACTCACTCCGTCCACTCCCTGCGTCCACTCACTCCGTCCACTCCCTGCGTCCACTCACTCCGTCCACTCACTCCGTCCACTCCCTGTGGCCACTCATTCCGTCCACTCCCTGCGTCCACTCCCTGTGGCCACTCATTCCGTCCACTCCCTGTGGCCACTCATTCCGTCCACTCATTTCATCGGACCACAGTGAGAGGTGGACATTGCAAATTATCAACACAGAGGGCTGTGGAGGCCATAAGTCAGTGGATATTTTTAAGGCAGTGATAGATAGATTCTTGATTAGTGCGGGTGTCAGGGGTTATGGGGAGAAGGCAGGAGAATGGGGTTAGGAGGGAGAGATAGATCAGGTATGATTGAATGGTGGAGTAGGCGATGGGCAGAAAGGTCTAATTCTGTTCCTATCATTTATGAACATGAAAATTAAGGCAGCGTAGGTTGATGGAGGAAGTGGGACATCATCTGTGATGCACCTGGGACCAGGTGGGTTGATGGAGGAGGTGGTACCTGGGACTAGCGTCACACCTGTCTGGGTCCCGCTGTGTGGTGAATATGTAAATCCACACCTGATGCAGGAGGGAGGTCTCTTGAACTCTTGTGCAGGTGGCCGTGGAGGAACAGGTATCAGTAACGTCTCTCCTCTGTAGGTGGAAACGGTCAAAGGGAAGACGGAGTGCACCATTGTGAAGCTGAAGCCCCACACCAAGTATGTGGTCAGTATCCGGGCAAAGCCAGATGGAGTGTCCATGGACGGATACTGGACGTCCTGGTCCAAGCCAGTGTCTGCCTTCACTGATTCAGGTACTGCTCTCAGCCACCTCACCTGGTGATCTACTGCTCAGCACCACATGGCTTTCCCAGCAAACTTCTTCATGAAGGAGACACAGACCTGTCCTGTTTCTTGCCCAGAAAGGGGGAGCAGGGAGGGGGGAGCAGAGGGGGGAAGGGGGCAGAGGGGGGGAAGGAGGAAGGGGGGCAGAGGGGGACTCTGACACTAACTCTAACTCTAACACTGTGTGTTGCTGCCTTGTAGATCTGGACCCGCTGATCATCAGTCTGACCACCGTGCTCATCCTGATCATTGCCCTGCTGCTGCTGACGGTTCTCCTCTCCCACCGCAGGTACACTTGTCCTTGCCAGGTACACCCCACCTCCACAGGTACACCCACCTCCACAGGTACACTTGTCCTTGCCAGGTACACCCCACCTCCACAGGTACACCCTTGCTCCGCAGGTACATCCACCTCCACAGGTACACTTGTCCTTGCCAGGTACACCCCACCTCCACAGGTACAATCCTCCTCCACAGGTACACCCCTCCCACGCAGGTACCCACCTGCCCCACCAGGTGTACCCCTCTCACTGCAGATACACACCTGCCCCACCAGGTACACCTCTCCCACCACAGGTACACCCCTCCCACTGCAATTACACCCCTGCCCGGCAAGTACACCTGTCCAACACAGATACACCTCTCCCATCGCAGGTATTAACCAGCAACTGCAGTTCTTTATTTCTACGCACCAGAGATGAAGGGGAAGGATGAAATCCTTCCTTGCTGCAGCTTCACTGGTATATTACCACAACAACTATAACCACACGACACATTGAGGGGTATTCCGAGTGAACCAGACCATGAGGTGCATGACCCCAGTACATCGCGCTACATTGGAGAGCCAAGTCCAAGGTGGTTCTAACTACAGAAACCTGGGTGGGAAATGCAAGGTTTATCTTGGTTCAGCGCTGAACTAAATCCTTGTCATTCACAGGACGATAAAAGAAGTCTTCTGGCCACGGATCCCCTCCCCGGACAACATGTTTGACGGCCTGTTCACCGTGTACCAAGGAAACTTTCAGGTAAATACTTCTCATTCTCCTCCGTCCACCACCTGTGGAGGCCAAGTCAGTGGGTATATTTAAAACAGTGATTGAAGGATTCCCGATTTGACGGGTGTCAGAGGTTATACGGAGAAGGCAGGAGAATGGGGTTAGGAGGGAGAGATAGATCAACCATGATTGAATGGCGGAGTAGACTTGATGGGCCGAATGGCCTAATTTATGGCTTTTTCCACTCTCTCTCGTGATTGTCTGCCCCGTTGTCACCTTCCCCTCAGCCAACAATGAAGCGTAGAACACATTCCTTTTCTCCAGAGTTGCTGCTGGTCGCACTGAGTTACTCCAGCATTGTGTCTCTCTTCACTGAGTTACTCCAGCATGTGTCTCTCTTCACTGAGTTACTCCAGCATTTGTGTCTCTCTTCACTGAGTTACTCCAGCATTGTGTCTCTCTTCACTGAATTACTCCAGCATTGTGTCCATCTTCACTGAGTTACTCCAGCATTGTGTCTCTCTTCACTGAGTTACTCCAGCATTGTGTCTCTCTTCACTGAGTTACTCCAGCATTGTGTCCATCTTCACTGAGTTACTCCAGCACATGTGTCCATCTTCACTGAGTTACTCCAGCATTTGTGTCCATCTTCACTGAGTTACTCCAGCATTTGGTGTCTATCATTTCCAGTGTGCTAACTGCACCATGTCCACTTTCCCTGTGAGTGACTGCACTGTTTCCTCTCTGCAGGAGTGGCTTGGCCAGAAAACCGTGCAGGTCTGGTGGAACCAGCAGTTCTTCAGCACCGATGACGCTTCCATGGCCCTGGAGGTGTTGTCCGAGATCAAGACTTTTCCGCCACGCTTGGCCTGGGGCAAACGTCACGACATCTTCCACGATGATCGCACCTTCCTGCTGTGTGAGTCTGAAGCCTTCAAGTTGCAGCATCAGTGGGGACCAATGGATGGGAGTAAGACCCCAGACCCCCTGGTGTCAACAGCCAACAGCAGGGCAGCCTATGTAGTCCTGAACCAGAACCAGGTGCCCAGTGACCACGGGCTTCCTGAGGCCCGTAGCCCCAGTCAGGGCAGCAGCGACGTGTCAGAGGAGGAGATGCCACTACAGTTGTTGTTCATGAATCCTGGCACAAAGCGTCGTAGGGAGCCCATCCCTGAGGAGGGGGAGGGAATCTCCCTGCAACACCCCTCCCTCTCCCTACAGTCCTCACAGTCCAGTGGAATTGGCCGGGAGAGTCCAGACTCCTGTGCAACGTTCGACTATGCCAAGTGTGATCCCACTGGGCGTCTCCTGTACCCCAATCCCACGGAGGGAGTTTTGGGGAACACAAACCACCCTTATCTCCTCATGCTGGACTCGGGAGTCTCTGCTGATTTCAGCATCAATTACTTCCCATCAGATATCAGTAAGTCAGATGCTGACATTTACACCAATCTCTGTAAAAGAGAAGATGTCCGTGAGAATATCCTTGCCCCAAATGTCCTCCATGTCCAGGCCTGAGTGGCAGCAGACCATGCTAGAGAGAACTAGCCCACAGTGGGGCAAGACAGAGCTGAACTCCATCTATTGTTGGCCCAGAAGGTGGACAGGGCACACAGGTGGCCCCACCTGCTACCTGGGGACTCTACAGGTGAAGCGGCCAACTCACCTTGACGTCCAGGGTTGATAGACCCATGCAACACACACAGGGACAGCTGCAACATTGGGCCACAGAGGGACTTCCACACAGAACCAGCTTCTTCCCAAAACAACACCCAGAAAACAGTCTGCTCAGCATGAGTTCATGCAGTAAGGTGCAGAGGAGGGAGAGATGGAGAGTTATGGTCCACCATGAGTGTGGCCTCACGATCAACCGGACAGTGAGAGATGGACAATTATACCTGCAGGACGGACATGATGAGGAGATGGTGGGACACGCAGACAAGGTTCCTTGCTGGGGAAACCACATTCAGGACCAATCCCAAGGATGTTGGCAGTGGTTCAGTGACTCAGTGGGAGCCCACAGTGCTAACTCTGCCTTGGTTGCGAGCGCTTGCCTCTCAGTGAGGTCTGAGGGTCAGGGTGAGGTCTCCACACCCTCTCTGGAGATAGACCATCCCGAGCACACTGCACTGTGGGTCACCTGCACTGAGACACTGATACACTTGGGGAAACTAGCTCCTTGCCCAACTGGCTCAGCAACAAACAGCACAACCAACTTCTGCATTCCAGAGCTAAACCTCATGTTCACAGGGTGATAGGAGCAGAATCAGACCATTCAGCCCATCGAGTCTACATTCAATCCTGGCCGATCTATTTCCTTCTCAACCCCATTCTCCTGCCTTCTGGAGAAAAGAAGCAAACTGGAGGAACTCAGCAGTTCAAACCTGGGACAGAGACGTGTAATATCCATGTGAGCTTGCCATCGCTCCACAGATGGTAACAAAAGGCATCAACAACAAACCATCAGCAAGAAACTATCATGAATGAGAGCAGAGTTTTACAAAACTGCTGTCAGTCAGTCTAGCAGCAGATGTTTGGTGAGAGACTGCTCACTATTTAAACAACTGTTTCCATTTGTTAGTCCAAAATCATTTGGTTCGATGAGCACATTACTGTAAATAAAACTGATTTATAGAAGTATTTTCTTAAAAAACATATTTTATTATAAACTTTATGATGTAAATGTTTTTATTCAACTATTACCTGATCCTTATTTTGTAGATTTGTTTATATAAATAAACCTGAAATTGATTTATTTTGAATCTTTGCACTTATTTAAATCCATAAAATATGTTTGCATCATTTTAAAAACAGTGAGGGGCAGTTCTGAGGCTGAGGTTTGTACAGAGAGAAGGTGGACATGCTGTGAACTCGCAGAGTCCATGTACAGGCCACAGCAGTGAGGCAAAATAATATACTGGCCAGAATGTAGACGCAGGGAACTGCAGGTGCTGGTTTACAAAGCAAAGGCACAAAGTGCTGGAGTACCTCAGCGGGGCAGGCAGCATCTCTGGGGAACGTGGATAGGTGACGTTTCAAGTCTGAACTTAGGGAGTTAGATGTGACCCTTATGGCTAAAGGGATCAGGGGGTATGGAGAGAAGGCAGGTATGGGATACTGAGTTGGATGATCAGCCATGATCATATTGAATCTTTGTGCAGGCTCGAAGAGCTGAATGGCCTACTCCTGCACCTATTTTCTATGTTTCTATGATCCCGACCTGAAACGTTACCTATCCATGTTCTCCAGAGATGCTGCCTGACCCGCTGAGTTACTCCAGCACTCTGAAACGTTACCTATCCATGTTCTCCACAGATGCTGCCTGACCCGCTGAGTTACTCCAGCACTCTGTGAAACGTTACCTATCCATGTTCTCCACAGATCTTTAATTGATGAGAATGTTTTGATTTAGAGAACTGTTGAACTCCTGGATTTGCTGTCAACTTGCTCATCAGCAGGTGAGCATTGTTGAAATACTGTTGTCTGGCCTTTCATCACTAGGTGGCTATGTCCACAAGGCCTTGACCTTCCCCAGTGTTCTGTACCTTCTGATCATGGGCTCCATCACAAGGCCACTTCTGCCAGGTAGTAACTGACCAGGTGAGGTTCAGCTCCATAGCTAGTTGCTGCCAACCTCCACATCCACCCCTTCCCTCCCACAATTAGGCAAGGGGGGATGAGCCACGTTCCCTCTTCCCAACACCATCAGACTGGGGAAGGATTACCAAGGAAGATGTCATGGTCCATTTAAACAAGCACATGTTGAAAGCAAGTGGAGTGCTGGAGCTGTGCGGCACGGTGGTGCAGCGGTAGAGTTGCTGCCTCAGTGCCAGAGACCTGGGTTCAATCCCGACTACGGGTGCTGTCTGTATGGAGTTTGTATGTTCTCCCTGTGACCATGTGGGTTTTTTTTCTTAAGGGGTTGGACAGGCTAGATGCAGGAAGATTGTTCCCCCTCCCACAGTCCAGGACAAGGGGGGTCACCAGTTAAGGATAAGGGGGAAATCCTTTAAAACCGAGATGAGGGGAACTTTTTTCACACAGAGAGTGGTGAATCTCTGGAACTCTCTGCCACAGAGGGTAGTTGAGGCCAGTTCATTGGCTATATTTAAGAGGGAGTTAGATGTGGCCCTTGTGGCCAAGGGGATCAGAGGGTATGGAGAGAAGGCAGGTACGGGATACTGAGTTGGATGATCAGCCATGATCATATTAAATGGCGGTGCAGGCTCGAAAGGCCGAATGGCCTCTACTCCTGCACCTATTTTCTATGTTTCTATGTTTCTGAGATCTTTGGTTTCCTCCCACATCCAAAGACGTACAGGTTTGTAGGTTAATTGGCTTGGTGTAAATGTAAAATAGTCCCTAGGCCAGTGTACTTAGGATAGTATTAATGTGTGGGGATCGGTGGGCAGCAGGGGTCCGGTGGGCCGAAGGGCCATGTTTCGGCACTGTATCTCTAAACTAAATGAGACACAGTGGTGAGGCCACTTCAGGGTGTGTAGTTCAGATGCAATGTGCTAACATACACGATCGGTTATCTCCTCCTCCCACATCTCTCGTAGTTCTGCACTCGCTTGTCCCGTGAGACACACTGGGTCAAATGTGTCGTGACGATAAGGTGGAAGGCTGGTGGCGGGAGAGAGGCCTGATCTCTGAGGAACCCTGAGGTTCTGGAAGATGAAACATTTTCTCCACGAGTTCTTGCACAGTACAAATCCCAAACCTCATGAACCAATTACCTGTGTGGTGTCAAAATCCCTGGAACACGACACAGAAATAACGAGTGCCCATTTTAAAGCCGTCGGTCGCTGAGACCACATTGTACATTCCTGTGTACACGTACGTCGGGAATACTGGAGTGATGCTGTTATCTCTCGAGGACACAGCAGTGCTGCTGTAGATGGAGATCAGGCATTTGGAAAACAACAACGTGTGTACATGGTGCCTTTGCTGCAGTTAAAGATTCCTTATTTATGTATTGGTTGTTCAGGTTCTTGAAGTGAAGGACTAGCTGGACTTTTTCCTGTGGTATTTAATACCCAAAGGCACAGGGGAGCCTGGTGCAAGTATCGGGCAAACCAAGGATTGTAGACTTTAGACAGCATAATGGTACAGCGCTGGAGACCCAGGTTCGATCCTGACCTCGGGTGCTGTCTATGTGTGGTTTGCACGTTCTCCCTGTGACCAAGTGGGTTACTTCTGGGTGCTCCAGTTTCCTCCCATTGCTGTATAGTCAGAGTCATACAGCAAGGAAACCGGCCCTTCGGCCCAACTTGCCCAATCTACACTAGTCCCACCTTCCCGCATTTGGCCCAAATCCGTCTAAACCTGTCCTGTCCATGTACCTGTCCAAATGTTTCTTGAATGGCGAGATGTACGACTGTCTTCACAACTGGTCTCCGCACTGCAGAGACCATGGGATGATCATCCCTCCCCTCCAGGGCTGCCTATCCAACCTCCCTCTTCACTGAGGCAGGTCACAACACCATGGCAATGGTCAGTTCACCCAAGTGATTCCTTATATTACCGCTTATTATACTTCATTATAATGCTTTTTATTAGTGCAGTTTTCAGATCACGTGTAATTGTATTTTCTTTTATAATGTTGTCTGTTAGATGTGAGAGAGCAGACACTCGCTGCTGGTGGGGAAGTGTGGCAGATGTCCATCAGGAGAGAAACACACAAATAAAACAACAAACAGCTGTTTTTATTCCACTGTCTGTCAACGAGTAACATCAAAAACAACTCTTCCTTGCAATTGGAAAAACAAAACTCATTTGGTTTCTTTTAAACCTCACGAGAAGAGTAACCAGTGTCTCCTTTGTGAACTGCTGCCCCTTTGTGAAGATTTGCCCCTTTGTGAAGATCTCCCCATTTGTGAAGATTGCCCCCTTTGTGAAGATTTGCCCCTTTGTGAAGATTTGCCCCTTTGTGAAGACCCCCCCTTTGTGACCAGCTGCCCCTTTGACCACTGATACTAGACCCGGCGTGTGCCTTGTGCCTATCCATGTTGGCAACAGTAGAGTAGAGATCCCCTGTGGCATTGATACATTCAGTTTCTCCATTGTAGACAGTTCCTTCTCCGGCTTGCTTGTGTTAACGTACATTTTACTAGAATGCTGCCTGCATTACAGAATATTTCCTACATCAAGGACTAACAGAATCGAGGGATATGGGGAGAAAGCAGGAACGGGGTACTGATTCTGGATGATCAGCCATGATCATATTGAATGGCGGTGCTGGCTCGAAGGGCTGAATGACCTACTCCTGCACCTATTGTCTATGTCTCTAGTATCCATTTGGTCTAAATGTTGACCAATCTGATCCTAGTCATTCACATTTCCAAACCAGACCATCCACCACTGATCACTCACCTTTCCTGGGAAGCCACAGCCCTGCCCCATCTATATTGGTTTTAGAAAGGAACGATACAACAGTGGGCTTCACAACAAATTAATTATCTCCAAAGTAAGGATTCAGAGCCTGTGTTAGCAAACTGGGCTTGTGGTAGAGTTGTCAGTGGGAGAGTAATTGTAAAACAAATAGCTGTTAACTCAAGGTCTGTAATTAAAGTTGAGAATGACAGAGAGCAGAAGATTAAGTTCTTGTGTTGTGGTTTGCAGCTGAACACAAAGTGCTGGAGTGTCTCAGCGAGTCAGACAGACAGCGTCTGTGGACGGTATGGTCAATGTTTCGGTTTGGGACCTTCTTTCTGATCATCGGTTTAAACCAGCATCTGCAGTTCTTTTCTACACAATTCCTAAATGTTCTTGTCTTTGACGTGGGCCATAAATCATTCACCTCTTCCTTCCTGCGGTCCCCACGTGCCCTGGGCCACTTCACCCCCCCTCTCTTCCCCTGTTACACGACGGATCTGTGAGATATTGTCGGCATCACAGAGCAGTTCCCAGGTTTGGTTGTCCGGGATACGAGGGGCGTTAGTCTCTCCGGCCTCACTCTTCTCCAGTCCAGAGAACGAAACGCGGAAGCTCTGAGCACCGGCCACTGCACTTTGCTGCTCGTTCACCCTGCACCTCACTGGGAAGTATCGTTCCATCACCTGAAGACCCAGGTCTGCCGCGCTCTCCCTCTCAGCCTGTGTCTGTGGGGGGGTTAGAAGTGAAAATACATTAGCGACCCATGCGCAGACTGAAGGAGCGGTGAGCGAGGGGACTGGCCAGGAGCGGTCAAGGTTCTACATGTGGTCACACAAGACTGCACCTGGAGTATTGCGTACAGTTTTGGTCTCCTAATCTGAGGACAGACATTCTTGCCATAGAGGGAGTACAGAGAACGTTCACCAGACTGATTCCTGGGATGGCAGGACTTTCATATGAAGAAAGACTGGATAGACTCGGCTTGTACTCGCTGGAATTTAGGAGATTGAGGGGGGATCTTATAGAAACTTACAAAAGTCTTAAGGGGTTGGACAGGCTAGATGCAGGAAGATTGTTCCCGATGTTGGGGAAGTCCAGAACAAGGGGTCACAGTTTAAGGATAAGAGGGAAGTCTTTTAGGACTGAGATGAGGAAAACATTTTTCACACAGAGTGGTGAATCTGTGGAATTCTCTGCCACAGAAGGTAGTTGAGGCCACACAGTTCATTGGCTATATTTAAGAGGGAGTTAGATGTGGCCCTTGTGGCTAAAGGGATCAGGGGGTATGGAGAGAAGGCAGGTATGGGATACTGAGTTGGATGATCAGCCATGATCATATTGAGTGGCGGTGCAGGCTCGAAGGGCCGAATGGCCTCTACTCCTGCACCTATTTTCTATGTTTCAGATGCTGTAAACCGCAGTGAAACACAAACAGCTGGAGGTACTCAGCGGGTCGGGCAGCATCTTTGGGGACGGTGGGTGGAGCAGGTTCGACTAGTCCCGCTGCCTCCACAGATGCTGCCCGTCCCACTGAATTTCTCCAGCACTTTCTTGTGCTCTGGTTTGAAAAAGTTTAATTTTACAAAATTTAAACTTGTCCCACATTTAATTTTTAAATCTATGGCCTCTCAGCATTGAATTTCCATCCCGGAAAAACAAAAGTTCAGACCGTCTACCCTGTCTATGCCTCTCACATATACGTATTCTATAAATGTCTATCAGGTGCCCCTCAGACTATGATGCTCCAGTTTGTGTTTGTACATCTTTTTGTAGTTAATACTCTCTCATGCAGGCAGCATTCTGGTGAAATGTATGTTAACACAAGTGAACTGGTGAAGGAACAGTCCACAATGAAGATAGACATAACATGCTGGAGTAACTCAGCAGGACAGGCAGCATCCCTGGATAGAAGGAATAGGGAATGTTTCACAGAGATAAGGAAGGGTAAGGTGTGAAAACGAGACAATAAATATTTGTGGGCTGTGGGCGTTCCTGGTGAGGCTAACGTCTATCCCCCACCTTTGACAGTCACCTGGTGTCACAAGGAACTGCAGATGCTGGTTTACAATAAAAGCCAATGTGCTGGAGTAACTCAGCGGGTCCGCACCTTTTCCAAAGCCTCCACATCCTTCCTGCAATGGGGTGACCTGAACTGCACACAATACTGACCAAAGAAGCTTCTTCTGACTTTATCTACGTTAGTTAATTCTGTTTCCTGCTCCCAGTGAAATCCTCATGCTTGTCTATCCCGTCACCAAGTCTGCTGACAAAACTAACGTGTTTCTCTCATAGATGGACACAAAATGCTGGAGTAACTCAACGGGACAGGCAGCATCTCTGGAGAAGAAGGAAGGGGTGACGTTTCAGGTCAGGACACATCTTTGTGTTTCTCTCTTTCCCAATTCTGTACAAGGCCTAGACCTCAAACACTGAATTTTCTCTCGTCACAGACATGGTCTGAGCAGCGTCCATGTATGACCATCTATATATCCTGTGCAACAACATGCCATACATGTGACAATTATAAACTGAGATTAATGTTGTTTGGTGCAGAAGTGCATTTAGGGACGGCACAGTGGTGCAGGATAGCAGGGTGGCGGGTATAACTGCTGCCTCACTGTGCCAGAGACATGGGTTCGATTCTGACCTCAGGTGCTGTCTGTGTGGTTAGTACATTCTCCCTGTGACAGCGTGGGTTTCCTCCAGGTGCTCCGGTTTCCTCCCACACATGCCAGAGGCTTGTAGGTTAATTGGCTCTGTAAATTGTCCCTAGTGTATAGGATAGTGTTCGTGAACAGGGTGATCGATGGGCGAAGGGCCCGTTTCTATGCTGTATCTCTAAAGCCTAAATCTCTCCCCTCACCTTAAGCCTGTGCCCTCTAGTTTTAGAATCCTCTACCCTGAATAGAAAGAGTTCACTCTATCCTTGTCACTGTGACCATACGTATCATGTGAGACAACACACCACACAAATAGTGAAAGGCCTGGATAGAGTGGATGTGGAGAGGATGTTTCCACTAGTGGGAAAGTCTGGGACCAGAGGGCACAGCCTCAGAATTAAAGGAAGTCCCTTTAGGAAGGAGATGAGTAATTTATTTAGTCAGAGGGTGATGAATCTGTGGAGGACAAGTTAATGGATAATGGATACCTCGGTACACGTGACAATAAACTCAACTAACTAGATTTTTGATTCGTACGGGTGTCACGGGTTGTGGCTGTGGGGAGAAGGCAGAATGCAGTTGGGAAGGAGAGATAAATCCGCCATAATTGAATGTCGGAGTAGACTCGATGGGCTGAATGACCCAATTCTGAATGAATGAAGATTGTATTGTCACGTGAAATTCTTTGCAAATTCTTTGCTTGCATTCGCATGGTATGCATATAGCCGCCACATAAGGGCGATGACAGTTGTAAAGTCTCTCCCCCCCCCCCCATACCCCGACCTTGGAGCCAGCACCACCATTCAATATGATCATGGTTGATCATCTAAACTCAGTAGATACTAAAAGCTTGAGTAACTCAGCAGGACAGGTAGCATCTCTGGAGAGAAGGATTTGGGTGACTTCTCTTCTGTGTGAAGATGGGTCTCGACCCGAAACGTCACCCATTCCTTCTCTGCAGAGATGCTGCCTGTCCTGCTGAGTTACTCCAGCATTTTGTGTCTACCTTCGATTTAAGCCAGCATCTGCAGTTCTTTCCTACACATCTGAAATCAGTACCACTTTCCTGCTTTCTGCCCATTTCCCTTGGTTCCGTTAGGCCAAAGAGCTAAATCTAACTCCCTTGAAAACATCCAGTGAATTGGCCTCCACCACCTTCTGTGGCAGCGAATTCCACTAAATATTGCTCACTTCTGACCGAGCGGTGGGTGACCTGTGGTACTGGGGCAGAGGGCGAGGCTGGCTCTGATATACCTGTAGGGCTACAATGAGTTGGCACGGTGTGGAGGGTCCCAGAACCTGGGTCGCCCAAGCGGCGCTGTCCCGGAGCAGGGCGGCGAGGAGAGCCGCTTTACCGGCCACGTCCCGCCCGCCGCCCGCCAGCATCTCGTCGGCACCGTCGAGCAGCAGGAGTGAAGGTGGGGGTCCGGGGTTCTGGTGCAGAGAGGCCAAGGTGTGCAGGACGTCCCGCACTGAGTGCGGGTACACCAGCTCTACCCGCCGCAGGCAGCGCGGCTCCAGTGGCAGCAGCGCGGCAGGCAGCGCCTGGATGGGCCGAGGGGCCAGGAATAGCACCCGCCCGCCCCGCTGCTCGGCCGCTGCTGCCGCCGCCTGGAACAGCAGCGATGTCCGGGCAACTGAGCGCTGACCCAGCACCAGGCAGCTGCTGCCGGCCTGGATCCACCCCAGCCCGGTGTCGGGGTAGAGGCCGGTCCCGCCGGTGGGGTAGAGGCCGGTCCCGCCGGTGGTACCCGGAGCCTCGGGACCCCTGAGACCCCCACTAACTCCGGGACCCCCACTGACCCCGGGACCCCCACTGACCCCGGGACCCCCACTAACTCCGGGACCCCCACTGACTCCGGGACCCCCACTGACCCCGGGACCCCCGCTAACTCCGGGACCCCCGCTAACTCCGGGACCCCCACTGACCCCGGGACCCCCGCTAACTCCGGGACCCCCACTGACCCCGGGACCCCCACTGACCCCGGGACCCCCACTGACCCCGGGACCCCCGCTAACTCCGGGACCCCCACTGACCCCGGGACCCCCACTGACCCCGGGACCCCCACTAACGCCGGGACCCCCACTAACTCCGGGACCCCCACTGACCCCGGGACCCCCGCTAACCCCGGGCCCCCCACTAACGCCGGGACCCCCACTGACCCCGGGACCCCCACTAACTCCGGGACCCCCGGTTACCCCGGGACCCCGGTGCTACCGGAGCCGCCGGTGGCCCCAGGCCCGCTGGTGTTGGTGCTGTAGCCGGTGTTGATGTTGGTGCCGGTGCTGGTGCTGGAGCGGGAGCGGGAGCTGGTGTCGGTGCTGGTGTTGGAGCGGGAGCTGCTGTTTCCCACCCACCGGTCGGCGCTGCTCCACGAGCCCAGGACGTGCAGCAGCGCCGCCGCCATCTCTCTCCCTCCTCCACTTCCTGCTTCAAATGCAACATTTCCCGCGCAGTGTTGCCACAACAACAACAACAACAACTCTGTGCATTTGTGTAGCCGCCCGTGTAATCCCCACAGTTACAATGTTGCCGGTGGGCTGGACAAGCTGCAGTAACTGGGCCTGGCCACACGGACTGGTCAGCAAGTGATGTCCATCTTCACTGTGGCCACAATGAGACCCCGCCCCCCATGGGACTACATTTCCCACAATGCCGAGTGGTAGAGGCGCATGCGCCGTGCGGCCTGGGGGCGGCGGGGTTGATGACGCGGCGGCGGGGTTGATGACGCGGCGTGCGGGGTTGATGACGCGGCGGCGGGGTTGATGACGCGGCGGCGGGGTTGATGACGTGCGGGGTTGATGACGCGGTGTGCGGGGTTGATGACGCGGCGTGCGGACGGCGGCGGCTCAGTCGGCGGGTGGGCGGTGCCGGGGAGGGAGGTCCTTCGCGCTCGGGCGTCAGCTCGTACTGTGGGCCGGCGGGATCGGATCGGATCGGACCGGGCCAACCACTCGCTTCCGCAGCTTCACCTCAGGCCTTGTCCGTCCATCCCTCCCCCCATCCAAACCCCTCTCTGTCTCGGCCTGCGTTACCTTGCCGCGCTGCTCGGATGGCGGTGAGAGTGGCCGCACTGGGCGGCCGGAGCCTGGGCCTCGGCCTGTTGCTGCTGCTCGTTGCCGCCGCCGCCGCCGCCCTGGAGGTGAAGCGGCCCCGCGGCGTCTCCCTGCAGAGTGAGTACACGCCAGGCCCCGGGCCCTACTACTAGTGTTGATTTTAAAGGCGCGCTGCCTAGCAACCGTGCAGGGGGTGGAATGTAACAATACTGCAGGAAGCGGCATGCATTGCTGCCTGTGACTGATGCAACAGGGCATGCATGCATGCATGGACACAGACAATAGGTGCAGGTGTAGGCCATTCGGCCCTTCGTGCCAGCACCGCCATTCCGTATGATCATGGCTGATCATCTAAAATCTACCCCGTTCCTGCCTCTCCCCATATCCCTTGATTCCGTTAGCTCTAAGAGCTAGATCCAACTCTCTTGAAAACATCCAGTGAATTGGCCTCCACTGCCTTCTGTGCCAGAGATTCACAACTCTGGGTGAAAAAGTTGTTACCACTACTCGGTCCTAAATGGCCTTCCCCTTATTCTTAAACTCACCCCTGGTTCTGGAACCCCCCCCCCCCAACATCTGGAACATGTTTCCTGCATCTAGCCTGTCCAATCCCTTAATAATTTTGTGTGTTTCTGAAGGTTCCCTCTCATCCTAAATTCCAGTGAATGCAAGCCCAGTCGATCCATTCTTTCATCATGTCACTCCCGCCATCCCGGGAATTAACCGGGTGAACCCACGCTGCATTCCCTCAATAACAATAATGTCCTTCCCCAAATTGCAACTAATGCATCGCTGCCAGCTTGCCCACTCTGCTGGACATCTGGAATACATTACAGAAAAAAAAAATCAGAAAGGTGCCACCACTTTGGGATTGTACTACAGGCCTCTCAACACCCAGTGGAAGATAGAGGAAGAGATATCTGGCCAGATGCAAAAGCTCCAGGCTCTTCGTAAAGGACGACTTTAACTTTCCCAAAGCATTCCCGACCGCAGCTTTCTTGGTACAAAAAGTGTAGATGAGGCAGAATTTATTAGTGGGGTCTGTAGTTGGACTGTGGACTCCACAATGTCTGCAGGCCAAGTGCACGAGGTGTAATGGGAAATGAGTAGGAAGGAACTAATTGATATCAGAGGGTGGTGAATCTGGAATTCCTTTGCACATAAGGCTGTGGAAGCCAATTCTGACCGACTGAAGCCAGTTGCAGATGGAGGCCTCGTGGATGGCGGTGTCATGGCCAGAGCATGGACTCTGCTCCTGACACAGCTGTAAGAATAACAAAATTAGGAAGCGTGGCAGTCAGTAGTGGGGACTCCAGGTGTGGCTGAAACTGGGATTTTGGTTCCTCCCCTCCCCAGCATCTTCTGAACCAATGCCCAATCACCCATTTGCCTCATTTCCCAACTCCACCCCTCCCTGCCTCACCTGACTCCTTCTGCCTATCATCCCTCATCCTCCATGGTCCAATTATCATCTAGTGGCCCCTTGTCTCACCCCTCACTCTTTATACCGACTTTCTCCCTTCACCCTAATGCAGGATCAAACCCAAAATGCAATCCCCACAAATGCTGTCCGACCTGCCGTGTTGCTCCAGCAGTTTGTGTTGTGCACCAGATTCCAACATGTACAGATGTTTGTGCATTATAACAGCACTGTTGAAGAATAAGAATGTTCTTCCTTCCAATTCTCAGAAATATACAAAATTCCACAAGGACTGGACAGTTTAGATGCGGGAAGAATGTCTGCGTGGCTGGTGATTCTAGAGCAGGGGTCCTGCCTTTTGGGATAGCGGGACTCTATTTACGAAGGAATGAGAAGTTTCTTCTTCCAGACAGCGTTGAACCCCTGGAATCCTCTCCTAAAATACTAAATGTATTCCAAACAAAGATGGAGGGCTTGAGGGAGAAAGCTGGAACTGGGCAGTGAGCTTTGATCATGTTAAACTGTGCAGCAGCTCCAAGCCCACTCCAGGTCCATGTTTCTGTTTCCAGGACTTGACTTTGTTTTGGAGCCTTTTCACCATGTTAATTATCTGATGCATGTGTAACAGCCACAGTACTTCAGTGTGAGGCACTTAATTTTAAAGGTATCTCAATCTCCGTTCCAGGTAAGTTGCCAGAGTGGTGATAGTTTGTGTGCTCTTTATGAGGCATGTTGGCAACTACGAGGATGCAGTTGCTGGTACCTGGACCTGGTTAATCTGGGGATTTATCAAGTTGCACATGAGGTGCTCAGCCGGACTTTGGTGTAGGTACTGCAACTGTGAAGTGCCACTGTTTGTGCAATTAGATTCTTGCTGAGAACAAAACTGGACTTTCAAGCCTCAGAGATCACAGGAGTGTGACGTGGGAAAGATGTCCACAATGTAGTTAAAATGCAGCTGAGTAAGTGAAGGGAAGGCAGCTGTAGAAAGGGAATGGTGATGCTGTGAATCGCTGAGAAATGAGACGGAGCCTTGTGGCTTTTTTGGAATATACCTGAATATTATTTGATTGTGGGATATTTGCTTAAAGCCAGCATGCTCCTTGTTTGTGGTGGAATTGGTATTTCATCAGCAGAGGATCAGCACTTGGGCTTTCCTGGAGTTGTGAAAGATGCAGGGCACACGGGGCTCTCAAGCGACAACTCCTCTGATGAACATTTGTGCTCATTTGCTCTTGTGAGTGACGCAAACTTGTTGCTCGGTGATCTCTATCCTTTACTCTGAAGTTCCCTATCCTGAACACATAGTGGAATTCCCTGCCTATGTGCTGAATGCAGATATTTAACAATAGGTTTAAGGAAAGTAAAAATACTTGGCCAGGCCAATGGGCCTTTATGCTCATGTTAAGACTACATTTTAAAATACTTTGGGTTTAAATCGTACAAAATGGCGCTGGAAATTTGACAATCCTGTACTGTGTGTGATCTTGTTTACGATACACTCTTGTGATTGAGTATGTTGTGTCTGTGTATAATAAGGTTTGGACTGAACTGTATATACCCAGGTATTTCACTATACCCAGGTACATGTGACAAAGTAGCATTAAACCTTGACCCTCAGTCCATTGACTCTCACAATCGAACTGCTGCAGAAACATTATTTACAAGGGAAAAAGAACAGATTTTGACCCATAACTCTTCCTGTCCTTGTAGATCGACACTTTTATGAGGAGAACATACCATTTACATGTTTGGACGGCTCCAAGACTATTCCATTCCACGAGGTGAACGATGATTACTGTGACTGCAGAGACGGCTCAGATGAACCAGGTTAGTGCTGCCTCTTTGCCTCTTGCGGCACCTCCTGGTGGCGCATCGTATTATTGCAGGTAGCATCTGAGACCCACAGCCTGACATTTGCACACAAAACATGTCCAGTGGATAATTGAAGTGTCCTTGGTCATCAATTATTAACCCTAAAAAACGACACAAACAGCTGGAGTAGCTCTGCGGGACGGGAACGGGATGGTAAGTTTGAGTCTGAAGAAGGGTCTTGACCCGAAACGTCACCCATTCCTTCTCTCCAGAGATAGACACAAAATGCTGGAGTAACTGCGGGACAGGCAGCATCACTGGAGAGAAGGAATGGGTGACGTTTTGGGTCGAGACCCTTCAGATGCTTTAGTTGCACTTTTCTCCTGAGGGTTTCATGAGAACAAACTTTATTCCATACCTTAAATTTCTGAATTCTGTGAAAGAGAATTTCCTTTTCTCGAACTGCTGTAATGAGGCCTATTGTTAATGGACAGGAACGCAGGCATTTTCCAAGGCCAGTACGCTATAACCATATAACCATATAACAATTACAGCACGGAAACATGGCCCACGGAGAATGAAATTCCAAATAGTGATTGGAATTTCTGTAAATAATTTTTTGACCAAGTTCTGTGCACTTGCCTGTTTCATTCTCCGTGGGCCATTGTGGAGTTAATTTCTAAAACATCCGAGGGCTGAGACAGTAAGTGCCAGATTTGCAAACATTGATCCGATGTCTGGTGAAATATATTTACCAGGTAAAGCAGCATCAATGATCTTTCCAGAAAACCTAACAACTAGTATTAGTTTAAGTTCACTGAGTTTGGGGCAAATGATTTCACAAAAATTTGCAGCTGGGCGACATGTGAAACTTAAGATTCACATTTAAGTAATCGTGGCATGTCATGTAATTTTAAAATAGTTTTTTAAATTGCAGCTTGAATTGTCTCAGGTTCTCTCCAGACGTGCTATCTTTAAACCTGTTTCTGGTGATCTTTCAAGTGTTGTTTGCAGATTTATTTTTGGCCAGAAGTCTGAATGTAAGACTGTCGCTTACTTTCAAGTGCAAATTTAATTTGCCTGCAGATTTGTTAATGTATCTGATATTAAACCTGCCTGTTCCTTGTGGCGCGGTCGATAGTTGTGTGATAGAACTGTGAGTCTCCTCTGTCTTACAGTGTGGATGCTGGTTAAAACACAAAAGGGACAAATTGCTGGAGTAACTCAGCGGGTCAGGCAGCATCCCTGGAGAACTTTGATGTGATGTTTCAGGTTGAGACCCTTTTTTCGTCTGAAGGGTCTCGACACAAAATGTCCATTATTCATGTTCTCCACAGATGCTGCCTAACCCGCTGAGTTATCCATGTTCTCCACAGATGCTCCAGCATTACTCCAGCACTCTGAAACGTCACCTATCCATGTTCTCCACAGATGCTGCCTGACCCGCTGAGTTACTCCAGCACTCGGTGAAACGTCACCTATCCCCATTCTCCACAGATGCTGCCTGTCGCTGAGTTACTCCAGCACTCTGTGAAACGTCACCTATCCATGTTCTCCACAGATGCTGCCTGACCCGCTGAGTTACTCCAGCACTCTGTGAAACGTCACCTATCCATGTTCTCCACAGATGCTACCTGACCCACTGAGTTACTCCAGCACTCTGTCCTAATATCGGTTTGGCCAGTCAATCACTTGGTCAACAGTCTCTGTGTCCCCAGCTCCTGCATAGTCTTCCCCCTCTGCTGGTCACACGGGAAAGCTCGCTGAGGTACTTGCATGAAGGTCGCCGTGGAAATGCCTGATCTTCTTTCTTTTTGCCAGGAACATCGGCCTGTCCAAACGGCAGCTACCACTGCTCAAACGCTGGCCACAGATCTGAGTACATTCCCTCTTCCCATGTGAATGATGGCATTTGCGGTAAGTTCTTGTGCCAGGCTTGGCCAGTAATGGAACCAACTTGATCTTGGGAATGGGCTAAACTGAACCATCCTACCACAGCTAGAGAGCAATCCTAAACTACTATCTACCTCATTGGTGACCCTCGGACTATCCTTGATCGGACTTTACTGGCACTAAACATTATTCCTTTATCATGCATCTGTAAATACACTGTAAACGGTTCGATTGTAATCCTGGATTGTCTTTCCACTGACTGGTTAGCACACAACAAAAGCTTTTCACTGTACATCGTACGTGACAATAAACAAAATAACTGAACTCGCATCCTGTAATCGATGACGTTTTGCATATTTTTCCCCATCAAATAGAATTCAGTTACAGAACTCAGTAAAAATATATTTATTTTCATTTTACTGCTATCTTGCATCAGCCTCTCCCTTCATTGCACCATGTGGCATATAGCCAGCATGTTGGGGCAGTCACTGGGTCCAGGTCACCTCAATGATTATTCACTGCAGGATGAAGTAGTTCTGGCAACTTCCACAACTTTAGCTGCTGCTTGAGCTGCTGCCAGCAGAGTTGGCTGCTGGCTTGTGAACTGTCTGTAGGAGTTGCAGCAGCAGGCAATGTGGGGTCCTGGTGACCAGGGAGATGCTGCTTGAAACCTGTCTTCATAAGTGATAGGAGCAGTACAAGGCCATTCGGCCCATCACGTTTACTCCACCATTCAATCATGGCTGATCTACCTTTCCCTCTCAACCCCATTCTCCTGCCTTCTCCCCATAACCACTGTCATCGCGCAAGGGCAGCGCGGTGACGCAGTGGTAGAGTTCCTGCCTCACAGCGCCAGAGACCCGGGTTCGATCCTGACTACGGCTGTTGTCTGTATAGAGTTTGCATGTTCTCCCCGTGACCTGCATGGGTTTTCTCAGCGATCTTTGGTTTCATCCCACACTCCAAAGACGTGCAGGTTTGTAGGTTAATTAGCTTGGTATAAAATGTAAATTGTCCTTGGTGTGGTGTGCAGGATAGTGTTAATGTGCGGACTTGGTGGGCTGAAGGGCCTGTTTCTAAACTAAACCCCTGACTTGGCTTCGGCCAGTCAACCTTTGTCGCACATTGAAGCTTGCTACTCGCCCGGAGTCATCCATTAATCTTCCCTGTTTTCTAAACACTTTTTCTTTCTTTTTTTATGCAATATGTGTGCCTGATTGGGAGATTAAAATATTCCAATTTTTTTTTTTAACTGCTGCCAGTTTTAAGTTTAGTTTATTATCATTGTCACGTTTATCAAGGTACAAGTTATTTGTTGCGTGCTATGCAGTCACAATAAAGACTACGTGATTACAACCAATCCGTTAACGGTACAGATGAGGATAAGTTGTCCATTCCAACCTTTCCAACGTCAATATAATTGTATAAGATGTCTCCTGCCAACTGTACATGAATGTAGGATTGGGTTACAGACCTGAAATCCTAGTTTCAATCTACACATTGGGTTACTAATATTTATAAAGAAATATTAATTCAGTTCCAGATTTTGATTCTTCAGTTAACAACTTTTCCTGGGACTCAAAGGTTTATTTGTAGATGTAGAAAGCCAGAACCTTGTTCCCTGGTTGGATATGTCAAATACCAGAGGGGGCATCACTTCACGGAGAGAAGGGAAAGTTTAAAGGAGACATGAACTTAGAACGTAGAACAGGAAGAGGCCCTTTGGTCCACAATGTCCCAGCCAAACCTGTGTCTCTGGCGCTGTGAGACAGCAGCACTACCTGCTGGGCCACCGTGCCTTTCCCTCTTCTCCCCATTACACTTTAACCTCGCCTCTTCCACATTCTTCATTCCCTTTATCTTGAGTCCACAGGCTGGGCTCTGAATTCTGCTCTCACTGTCCTAGTGTGAGAGAGAAATATTACCATTCCTTGAGAGTAGTATTTGGGAATAGTTGTGTGCTCTCGTCTGAATCTGAATTGTCCGAGTGAATGGATGTGACTCCGATCTGGTTTCAGTCGATGTGAAGCCCTTTCTAGAAATTTGACAGTAAACTGTGGGAGACTTGACATAAGTTGCCGTGGTTACTGCACGGTGTGGACCACTGCGTGATTACCCTGCCTGTTGTCATTGTGCGAGTGTACATTGTTCTGTTATCACCTCTACAGATTGCTGTGACACTACAGACGAGTATAACAGTGGAGCTACGTGTCTCAACACCTGCAAGTAAGTAAGACCCAGGTGAACCTTTATTGTCAGTGAATGCATGAAGGGTGGGAGAATATAAATGGTATGTTTATTGTTGCGTGAAGATTAGTGTTTATGCAACAAACACCATGTTTTTGTGAATGATTGTGGACTTGGCTCATACCTCCCGTAGCTCTGGCTGTGACTTGCTTTTGTTCCTGAAAAGATCAAGATAGTAACCCCCCCTCTCTGTCCTATCCTTACTGCTCCTATTGGCTGCCCCTATGATTGTCACATTTCAAACTTGGTCTGAATTGCAGATGTGTATTGAACATCTGTCATTAAGCCGGGTGATTATTCTGGGATATCAGCCAATGACTTATTCTTTCTGTCTATTTGAGTTGAGCTTCCACAGAAACTCCAGTAGGGGTTGTTTGTTTAGTTTTAGTTTAGTTTTAGTTTAGAGATACAGTGTGGGAGCAGGTCCTTTGTCCCGTAGAGTCCATGCTGACTAATGATCACTCGTACTCTAGTTTTGCATCCTACAAACTAGGGGCAATTTACAGAAGGCATTTAACCTACACGTCTTTGGAATGTGGGGAAATCCAGAGAAAACCCACGCAGGTCATGGCTGTGCCACCATGCTGACCAAAAGCTTGACCTCCAAGGTGTAGGTTGCCATGGAGGTTACAGCACGGAAGCAGCCCCTTTTGCCCACTGAGTCCGTGCCCACCGTCAAGCCCACAGTTACACCAATCCCACTCTCCCCATGTTCTCCTCATCTGCCCCAGGGTTGCCCACACACTTGAGGGATGTGCCTACACCGTCTTTGAGATGTGGGAGGAAACTAAAGTACCTGGGGGAACCCACGCAGCCACAGGGAGAACTTGCAGACTTCACACGGACAGCACCTGAGGTCAGGATTGAACCAGCGACGGTGGGAGCTGTGATGCAGCTGCTTTACCTGCTGTTCCATTCCGTCACTCTGACGGGGAATGTGTGGACCAGATGTTCAAATGCTAAGTAACGCTCAATCTCTGACTGATGACCAGGGCACAATGGTGTGGAGGTCAGAAAATAGTCTGCTCGGCTACTGAACATGATGGCTGCTCACGGCTCAGTCCAGGTGTCAGTGCTGTCTGTGTGGAGTTTGTTTGTTCTTGGATATTATGATTCATATAGCATGGAAACAGGTCCTCCAGCCAACTTGCTGACCAAGATGACCCATGTCCACTAGTCCCACTGACCTGTGTTTGGCCTTTATCACTCTACACACATCCTATCCATATTCCTGTCCACATGAGTTTCTTCTGGGTCTTCCAGTTTATTCCACATCCCAAAGACCTGCTGGCTGGGTAATTGGCCTCTAAACGATTCTGATGTTTTGGGAAATAGGTTAAAACATTCAAGGGAGAATTGTTGGTCATGAGAGAGGAAGTCTTTGCGGAAATGGGGAGAGGAATTGATTAGTACGGGTGTCAGGGGTTATGGGAAGAAGGCCAGAGAATGGGGTTAGGAGAGAGAGATCGATCAGTCACGATTGAATGTCGGAGTAGACTTGTTGGGCCGAATGGCCTAATTCTGCTCCATTCGCTTAAGATGTTGTGGAATCACAGCAACACTCTGGACAGAGTGGGGAGGTTAAGCCCACCAGGACTGGCACTGATGAGATATCCCCAAGTGACCTGGGTCGGAGTAAGGGCATCTCCCGCCCGGGATGTGGAGTAATGTGCAATGTCTCAATGCAGGGAGCAAGGACGGAAGGAGAGAGAGAACATGCAGAAAATGGCAGAAATGGCCAAAGAGGGATTCAAGCTGAAACAACAGCTCATTGAAGACGCAAAGAAAAGCAGAGAAGACAAACAGGTTTGCCACCTAGAATCCCACATCTGTACCTAATAAATACTGGCTGAGACACAAAAAGCTGGAGTAACTCAACGGTACAGGCAGCTTCTCTGGAGAGAAGGAATGGGTGAAGTTGCGGATCGACACCCTTCAAACTTAGAAGGGTCTTGACCCGAAATGTCACCTTTCTTTCTCTCCCGACATGCTGCTTGTCCCGCTGATTTACTACCTGAGTACTTTACTCTAGCCTCTACTTCTAGACTCTCCCACTAGTGGAAACGTTCTCCCCACATCCACTCTATCCAAGCCTTTCACTATTCTGTATGTTTCAATGAGGTCCCTTCTCATTCTTCTGAACTCCAGTGAGTACAGGCCAAGTGTCGCCAAACACTCATCATAGGTGGGAACACAATGAATTGTTCTCATGGGTGTAAAATGTCATCAACAACCCTGTACAGATTTAAAAAGTCTTGCGCTTTCCCTCTCTCTTTGCCTGGATCAATAGTTGAGACAAGTTGGAGGATGATTAGCTGCCCTGTAAGTAAACAACTTATAATTTATTTCTGCTGCTTTTCTGGGAATAGCTGTGGGATCTTTCTTCTCGCCATCTGAGTAAAACTCAGTCAGTGTTGTGTTGAGGCACTGGCCCGCTGCTGTGGGATGGGAGAATTTCCCAGACTCTGGGATGTTATTCTTCACTCATGTCCCGATGCTTCTTAGATGTTGCTCAGTATTATAAACTTGCAGGTAATGCTGGAACTAGACCGCAGCAAGTTTACCAGGTGCCAAACCAGGAAATATCTCTGGTAGTGGATTATTGGAGTTGTGCTGTGTAACTAGACTGATCAAAGGGAGTTTGTCTTCTATTTGAAAGATGAACCCTGGGCACTCTGACTGAACCCTGGGCACTCTGACTGACCTGAAGGGATGAACCCTGGGCACTCTGACCTGAAGGGATGAACCCTGGGCAGTGTGGATGTTTCTCAGCCATGGGCTTCCACCACATAGTGAGCTCCAGTGGCAGAGGGAGTAAGGGAGGGGCTTTACCTGTCCTCATGCCGTCAATAGCTCTCGCATTTACACAGTGTATTTCTCATCCTTTCGTATCTGAAATCCCCCTGTCCAAAAAAACAAAAACGCTCTCAAACAGCAAGGGGAGAGAGTTGGTGTATTCTGGTGATAACTAATGTTGGCCCGAACACCAGGAGATATTCATGCAAGAGCCAGGATAATAGACAGGATCTCACCTATGTGTCAGAGTCCAAACAGTTTGATTCTTTAGGTTCACGTTGGGTTGGGTTGGGATTAGTTTGTAATTTTGTTCACCGCCAACCACTGCCACCTTGCCTTCTGTCAAAGTAGTGCCCGGGGATCTTTAATGTTTATCTTCAGAGAAAGGTGTGAGGCATGTTGTCAAAACACACTGCAAGGACTGCCTTGTGTACAGTCCCTGTGGGTAACAGACCCTGCAAGGGCAGCCTTGTGCAGAGGCCCTTCGGCGAACTGAGTCCATGCCAACAAGCGATCCCTGTGCACTTACACTAACCTGCACACACAAGACGATTTACAATTTTACCAATTAGTCTGCATGTCTTTGTAGTGTTGGAGGAAACCGGAGCACCCGGAGAAAAACCATGCGGCCACTGGGAGAATGTACAAACTCCGTACAGACAGCATTCGTAGTCGGGATCGGACCCAGTTCTCCGGCGCTGAGGCAGCAACTCTACAGCTGCACCATCTTTGCCCCTCATGGTAAAGGTGTTGGTTTCACCTTGTGTTTCCACAGCTAAAGCTGGCCGAGCTGCAGAAGGAGAAGGCTAACTGGGAGATACAGGTGGAGTCTTTGAGAACGGTGAAGGAAGCTGCAGAGAAGCCAGAGCAGGAGGCTAAAGATACACACAAGAACGCCTGGGATGGTAATCTCTAATTCTCAGCACTGAATGGATAATTACTGCGCTGTGTGATCATGGGATGATAGTGAGCTTGACAGTGGATCTGTTAATGTGCTTGTGGTTAATCCCAGCTGTGGTAATATCGCACAGAAGCACTGTGTGCTGACCAGTCCAATCCAGCCCAGTGTGTGGTTTGTAGATCCTATTGTAGACCTCTGACACACCATGCATGTGAACAAATACTCAATATTTAAACATTGCAGCACATCTGATTTAGATTAGATTATTTTCATGTACTTTAATTTAACTTTGATTTGAAAGCAGCATGAAAATGATAGCAAATCATAACATTTTGATTCGCAGTATTGCAGTAAATAATTTGCAGTAGAAGCCATTGACTGAGGTCCATCAACATTAATCTTTGACAGATATTTTCCGCACCCACTAGCACAGCTCCGATACTAAATATAACTGAATCCTACAGAATCTGGATACCTAATGTAAACTAGTAAATGCTGAAGACACTCAACAGGTCAGGCAGCAACTGTGGAGCAAGGATGAGTTGATGTTTCAGTTCTGATCTAGTGCCTTCAAATGGAACCATTACATTATCCCCTAACCCAAACCTACAGTGCTTGATCTGGGTGTTGCATAGAGTCATTTTAGTGAGTGTTTTACTGAGTCGTACAGAATGGAAACAGGCCCTTTGGCCCAAGTTATTCTTGCTGACCAAGATGCCAAATTAAGCCCATGTTTGGCCCATATACCTCGACTTTTCCTAAACATATACTTGTCCATAGTAATCTTCTAAAGTGGTTAGGAGGGATATGGGCCAAATGCAGGCAGGTGTTGGTCGACCTGCCCATTAAACAGGAATTGCTGGAAATAGAGTGGCAGTCATACAGCACAGAAACAGGCCCTTTGGCCCAACTTGCACATGCTGGCCAACATGCCCCATCTACTCCAGTCCCACCTACCCATAATCTGGGGTAGATTTTTCCATTTCCTTCCTAAGCTGAACCACGTTCGACTTTTATATCAGCTAATGTCCAGCTGAGGTGAATCGCCACCAGCAAGAATTCTGCCATTTTCTAGTTTATCTGACTTAATATTTCTTACTTTTATCCACAATGACTTTGGTGGACAAAGGTTCCAAAATCTAAAGGCACCAAAAGCCGGGGATGTGTCAATTGCAGCAGCAGCAGGAAGTTGCAGGCACCTTGCATTTTACACGGGGGTTATGTGCTTGTAAAGCAGACTGTAATTCCAAACGCTTAAATTAAACATATACGACGATGACTCTGTCGGCAGTAAATTTGAGAGCATTATTCCCAAAATACCAGCGTGTAAATCAAGCCTTGGTATTAAAGGAACAAGCATGTTATTTAATAAATGCATAAATCAAAAGGGCATGAAATGCGAGGTGCCTTTATGATGCAGCAGGCTGTGCTTTCTTTACTCGGGGAAATTTACCTTATCCTCATTCAATGACAATCTCCCACCGAACATGGGCCACATAATGATGTTCAAGGCCAAGATTTGCTTGAGGTCTATCGGAGTGTCAGGGATAATTGGGATCATGACCTGATCGATCTGAAAGGTCTGTGGCCCATGTTTACGTTATCCATGATCATCTGGACATGCGGGGCCATCTCCAGGGGCTGTTTGGCCAAATCGGTGCTTTTTCCCCCTTATGTTTTAATTTCTGGGGTTGTAAGGAACTGATATGATTATTGAGCCAGTTGTGGAGGGCAGTGGAGGCCAAATCACTGGATGAATTTAAGAGAGAGATAGATACAGCTCTAGGGGCTAGTGGAATCAAGGGATATGGGGAGAAGGCAGGCACGGGTTATTGATTTCGGACAATCAGCCATGATCACAATGAATGGTGGTGCTGGCTCGAAGGGCCGAATGGCCTCCTCCTGCACCTATTTTCTATGTTTCTATAAATTATAATGGCGAAGTTTCAGTTCCGTTTAGTTTATTGTCATGTGTATCGAGGACAGGGAGAAGCTTTTGTTGCGTGCTATCCAATGGAGCTATTCACAGTGTACATGATTACAATGGAGCTATTCACAGTGTACTGATACATGATAAGGGAATAACGTTTAGTGCAAGGTCAACGGAAGACAATAGGTGCAGGAGGAGGCCATTCGGCCCTTCGAGCCAGCACCGCCATTCAATGTGATCATGGCTGATCATCCACAATCAGTACCCCGTTCCTGCCTTCTCCCCATATCCCCTGACTCCACTATCTTTAAGAGCCCCATCTAGCTCTCTCTTGGAAAGTATCTAGAGAACCGGCCTCCACCGCCTTCTGAGGCAGAGAATTCCACAGACTCACCACTCTGTGTGAAGATCGTCCCTGGGTCACCACTGAGGTAGATTGCAGTTCAGCACTGCTCTCTGGTTGTGGTTGGATGGTTCAATTGCCTGATAACAACGGGGAAGAAACTCTGGGATCTGTCCCAAAAGCAGGCTCCTCTTACACTGTGTCCCCACATGGTGGAGCCAAACTCCACATTTTGCTCTTGCTAAACGCTACTGTCCAAAATATTATCTCCCTTTCCCTCTTTATTTTAGCGTTGCTTAGTGCCAGTCCCTTTGAGAACTTGCTTGGCAGAATATGTTGCCTTGATCTTCACAGGATGAATAAAAAATGAGTTCATTTCAGTTACATAATCCTGCGGTTTACTGCTTATCTTGAGAGATTGGTGTTGTGTTCTGTTATCTTTGAGTTGGATAGAAATGCCTTCTGCTGCATTGAAGATAAAACCTGCTGCCATACAGTTTTACAAAGTACATCAACGCCCAAGATCAAAACAATATTTCATTTGGTTTTTAAAAAGTAGGCACATTAAAGTTTAATTTGCCAGCAAATAGTGTACAATAGTACAATGTCCTCCAGGTTAGATGCCTGGTTTCTCCATGCTTTGACCAAGGTGCCTGAGCACAGGAGCCTGTAACACACACCCATCCGTTGTTGGAGAATGGTGCAGTGTAACAGGAACATGTGGAGGTGGTGTATGATTCAGTTGCAAGGTTATTGTTTCATGGCCACAATAAAAGCAGCTAGAGTTATGAATGTGGCGATTTGCTTTGTACTTCAGTCTTGTGTTTGGCGAGTGGCAATAACTTGCAGGCTCGTGAAACGGCAGGTTGTCTTCATTGCAAAGGTGGGAATGATCCTGCACATGCCTGGATGATGAACGTGTGTTGTGGGTTAGTGGTCAGTAACACAAGTGGGGCATGGAATATAACAGCCAGGAAGTCATGGTGCAGCTGTACAAAATCTACGGCCTCATTTGGATTACTACGCAGTACTGGTCGCCCCATTACAGGAATATTGTGGAGGCTTTGGGGGTGATGCAGAAGTTATTTACTGGGATGCTGCCATCATTTGGAGGTATTGGATACCAGGAGAGATTGGCTAAACTGGGATTGTTTTCCCTGGATCGCCAGAGGGTGAGGGGACGTCAGGAAGAAGTGGCATAGAGAGAGTAGATGGTCATTATCTTTTTCCCTAGGGTGGGAATATTAAAGACGAGAGGCCTTAGCATTAAGGTGAAAGGGGCTGAATTTAAAGATGTGTGGAGCAAGTTTACTTTTGAATTGTGATTGGTGCCTTTAAGGTGCTGCCGAAGGTGGTGGTGGAGGTAGATATGATTATTGGTGTGAAAGTGGCTTTTAGACGGGCATGTGGACATGCAGGGAATTGGAGGTATATGGATCACGTGCAGACAGCAGTGGTTGGTTTAACATGGCATTGTGTTTAGTACAGACTGTGGGCTGAAAGGCCTGTTCCTGTGTTGCACAGTTCTATGTATACCACTGACAGGATGTTGCCAGGACTAGTGGGTGTGAGCTCCAGGGAGAGGTCGAGTAGACTGGGTCTCTAGTCCTTAGAGCGCAGGAGGATGAGGGGTGATCTTATAGAGGTGTAGAAAATCATGAGAGGAATAGATTGGGTAGATAAGCATAGTCTCTTGCCCAGAGTAGGGGAATTGAGGACCAGAGGACATGGATTTAAGTGAAGGGAAAAAGATTTAATAGGAATCTAAGGGGTAACTGTTTCACGTGAAGGGTAGTGGGTGTATGGAATAAGCTGCCAGAGGAGGTAGTTGAGGCTGGGACTATCCCAACGTTTAAGAAACAGTTACGTACATGGGTAGGACAGGTTTGAAGGGATATGGACCAAACACAGGCAGGTGGAACTAGTGTAGCTGGGACATGTTGGCCAATGTGGGCAAGTTGGGCCGAAGGGCCTGTTTCCATACTATCACTATGACTGACAGTGGAAGCTGCCCATGAAGACCAAATGATCTCCAAGTTGCTGCTTTAACTTTGGTCATGGGGTGGGGCGGGATCGAGGGTCGGGGGTGTGAATCAGCAAATTCCAATCACTGAAAACCCCATCGGCAACAAACCAGCGTAGCCCGCTGAGTTTCTCCCGCATTTTTGTCTACCTTTAAGTAAAAATAAAATGCTTGTGTTTTTAATTGTTTGAACATTTTTGCAGGCTGGGATAGAAAAAAAAACATAGTGAGATGGAATTTCAAACCATTCTGCTTTGGAATAATTATGCAAAGAAATGATCATCTGTGTGTAACATTGTTTTGGGGCTGCAGATAGACACAAAATGCTGGAGTAACTCGGTGGGTCAGGCAGCTTCTCTGGAGAGAAGGAATGGGTGACTGCAGATTTTGGGGCTGTGGAGTTTATTGTTCATATCCTGTGAAGATCAAAGGCACCTTACCCTTCCATATCTCTGTCTCCCTTCTCCTCTGAAGAAGGGTCTCGACCCTAAACATCACCCATTCCTTCTCTCCCGAGATGCTGCCTGCCCTGCTTAGTTACTCCAGCATTTTGTCTATTGAAGGTATTCTGGTGGCCAGGTTCTGAGAGGATTTGAAATCTCGTAAAGTTGATATTCAGAGAACAGAAGACATTTTGGCCAGTAATATTTAGTCATGAATTGATTGATTTATATCAGAGAGGAACAGCATGCAGCTGAAAGTCACCAATCCAACTTTGATCTAAATGTTCCACTGGACTGGGTGTTGGCCAGAGATGGTCAGTTTTCCTCCATAGTTGTCTTTTCGTATTACTGTTGTTATCATTTCACATTCTAAGCTTGGAAGCTTAATCTTACAAAGAGGTTGTTTTCTTGCATGTCAAGTATATTGTTCCTTTCCCCTCTCTGATCTTTTGCTCTCTCATTCTGCAATGGACCTGGATTTGCATTGCCCTCTCGGCCTGCCCTTGTATGTGTGGGCAGCAACGTCCTGGCCATCTCGCTGCACAAGCAACTCTGGTGGTATGCTAATTGTGACAGAGCAGGAATATTGCTAAGTGGGTAACTTGTGTTCCTACAGCTTAACATTGACAAGTTACTGCTGTTTTGTCTCTGTTACAAAAGACCTCGACAAAACTGAGCAACTGATTCCATTTGCATTAGTGAGAGAATGTCTGGAAATCACTGTCACAAAAACGTTCTCTTAACTCATCAAATGAAAGATGCCTCAAATCCTCGCGTGCCACTTCTGCTCCGGAAAATGAAGAGCAGCTTGCCAGATAATAAATAATTCATGCAAGCAAATTATTTTTATACATGTGCTGGGTGCATATGATTCAGTATTGTGGTATAGCATATTTCTACCGAGTGCTTCAGGAATACCTGGCCAAACTGGCAGTGCTCGCTCTTTAATTGGGGGGGGGGTCTTCTGATGACATCCAGCAACAGCAGCAGAGAAGCTTGCATGTTTTAAAATCAGCATCTGAAGCAAGATTATAATGTATGGCCTTGAACTTCCACTTGCAATTTGCTGTTTCTTTGTAGTATTTCCCGATTCAGTTTAGCAGCTTTTTAATGCATTTGCTGCAGCTGTCAGTATGTCCTTGACAAGAGAATGCTCACGAAACAGTATTAAGGCTTTTTTGATCATGACAAAAGACGAGTTAGCATTGTCTTATGATGGCTCTGAAATTTAGGAGCTTTCACAATGTTTTGACCTTGGGAGTGAACGATTAAACAGTGTGAGAGAAGGTAACGAGAGAGAAGCCTTTTCTAAAAATGACTAACTCGTTTTATTTATAGGTTCAATCCCGTGCCACGGTTCTTTATTTGCCGCCTAATGTGTTTTTCCTTTGACAGAGGTCCAAGCTGCACACAACTTAGAGAAGAACAAAGCCAAGGCTGATGAAACATTTAAGGAACTGGATGACAATGAAGATGGCTTGTGAGTACATCAGCGTTTTCAGAAATCCCCTTTCTAGAGCCCTCTCCATTCAACAAATTAGCTGCCCTTGTATTCTGATTGAATTTAGCAATTCATCTTTTCTCATTCTCTCAACATTGGACTTTCTCCAAAATTACTGCAGTGTTTATTCTCGCCCCATTATTCACAAATCTCTACATAATTTATCTGAATAAGCTCATGGTAATGCAGCAGCCTGAGTCTAACACATTGCTACTTGGATTTCCTCTGTTTTTTGAGGATTCTTGTAAAACATAGTCTGGTCACTTGGTTTTTGTGGTACAAGGTGCTGCTGCAGCACCAGTGTGCCTGAGAGACACCTGTATATAAACGAACAAACTGAGACGTTCTTTATAATAGACGTCAATATTCTCACTGATTAGAAAGCAAGACTAAGAGTACGATGGTTGATGCTGCTTCATTTATTAAAATAATGAAAATCCACACCACCACTGAAGGAAGCCATTAAAACATTGAAGTCGGTACATTTGTATCTTAACTGCATGCTTTGTATTAAACAAATTCAGATGGTATTCAAATGAAGAACAGCATTTGTTTTGCTTTCTAGTGCTTCCAATCTTAGATCAGTTGCATTTTGTGTCGAAGAGTGGAGTCTGTCATCTTATTGAATCAAATTAACTTTGTGGTTCCTGGTGTAAGAGACCAATAATTTGTCCAGCATTGATTTTTGAGACCAGTATAGAGGAAAAAGTGAATCGAATATTTCTTCCTTTGCAGTATTACAATGAATGAGATTCAGACTCATCCAGAGTTGGACAGCGATGGGGATGGAGTGGTCTCTGAGCAAGAAGCTGAGGTACAACAACAACTTTCATGTTACTCTTGCTTGTTACTTTGTCCTTCAGGTCAGGAATAGAGAGGTTGAGAGTGGTGAATCGGGCTTCATCTCTGACTAATACAATGGGCACCAGTGCATCGTGCAAATTGGGTTACATTTTCTATTTCTCTTCCTTCTCTACCCCCTTTCTTTCATGGAACATAGTACGGTACAAGAACAGGCCATTCGGCCCACAATGTCTGTGCCGAGCATGATGCCAACTCTTATTTCCCTGCACTTAATCCACATCCCTCCATTCCCTGCATATCCATATCCATCCACCACCAGCCCACTGCGGCACTGCGTTCCAGACATCCACCACCAGCCCCGGCACTGTGTTCCAGACATCCACCACCAGCCCCGGCACTGCGTTCCAGACATTCACCACCACCCAGCCCGGCACTGCGTTCCAGACATTCACCACCAGCCCCGGCACTGTGTTCCAGACATCCACCACCAGCCCCGGCACTGCGTTCCAGACATTCACCACCAGCCCGGCCTGTTTCCAGACATCCAGCCCCGGCACTTTTCCAGACATTCACCACCAGCCCCCGGCACTGTGTTCCAGACATCCAGCCCCGGCTGTGCGTTCCAGACATTCACCACCAGCCCCGGCACTGTGTTCCAGACATCCAGCCCCGGCACTGTGTTCCAGACATTCACCACCAGCCCCGGCACTGCGTTCCAGACATTCACCACCAGCCCCGGCACTGTGTTCCAGACATCCACCACCAGCCCCGGCACTGCGTTCCAGACATTCACCACCCTCTATAAAATTAACTCTCCCCACTCCTCTTTTAACTTTGCCCCTCTCACCTTAAGGCTATGCCTTCTAGTATTTAACATTGCCATTCTGGGTCTGATTGTCGGCCCCTTCAATGCCTCTTTATAATTTTATATACTTCTCTCTAGTCTACCCTCAACTTCCGACGTTCCAGAGAAAACAATCCAAGTCTGTCCAACATCTCCCTGTAGTTGATAGTTCCCAAGCATGATTCTGGGAAATCTCCTCTGCACTTTCCTTTGAGTTGTCAACGAGGAGAGTCAAATTGGAATTTAAATGACTTGGTGATTTATAAGCCTCGGCTTCAACAGGCGTTACTGTTTTTGTTGATGGTGGGGGGGGGGGGGGGGGGGGGGGGGGGGGGAGTGAGTCTGGTGGGGGGGGTCGGGGGAGTGGGTCCGGGGGGGTTGGGTCAGGGGAGTGACCAATTTCATTACATTATTTTTATCCTTTTCAAAATTGTAAGATTTGCTCTTCTGATGTGGTGGCATAATTACTGCAAAGTTTCAATGCTGTTTTATGGAAGATGGAATTTCAGGATTTGGGCAGTTGTGGAATTCTGCTAATAAAATGTCCGATATCGGGTTTGTGACATGGTGTTGATTTTTGATGAGAGCTCACAAAGGTGAATTATTATTTCTGATAATTAAATATCTAACTCCTTCTTAAATGACTAATGTTCCTGTAGACTCTGCTGGGAGGCGTCAGTCAAGTTGATGTTGCCAGCTTCCAGGAGGTTGTCTGGGCTGGAATCCAGGACAAGTACAAGTCCGAGGTTAGTGAAGGAAGGAACTGCAGATGCTGGTTTAAATCGAAGTTAGACACAAAATGCTGGAGTGACTCAGGTGGGACAGGCAGCATCTCTGGAGAGAAGGAATGGGTGATGTTTCAGGTCGACACCTTTCTTCAGAAGTGTCTTCAGTCTGAAGATGGGTCTCGACCTGAAACTTCACCCATTCCTTCTGTCCAGGGATGCTGCCTGTCCCACTGAGTTACTCCAGCTTTTTGTGTCTATCTGATGTTAGTAAATCCTGGTTGCCTACAAGTTGCAGTTTATTGGTGTGCTGGATTTGTAACGTGTGTCGGCTGTTTCTCCAGGTCTGCTCCTCTGGCTGATGAGCACCAGCCTTTGTGAAGAGGCTTTCAGACATAGATTGATGGTTCCTATTCAACATGCACACTGAGAGTCATCGACAAATTAATTTCTCCTTATTTTGGTTACATTGGTTCCAGAGAGAATCTAAGCCGAGGCTTTCTACTACGTACACCTTGGTACAAAGTTTAGTTTAGTTTAGAGATACAGCGTGGAAACAGGCCCTTCGGCCCATCGAGTCCGCACCGACCTGTGATCCCTGCACATTAACACTATCCTACGCTAGGGACATTCATGCCAACCCAATTAACCTATAAACATGAATGTGTTTGGAGTGGGTGGAAACGCAAACCCCATGTGGTCACAGGGTGAAGGTACAAACTATACAGACAGCGCCCACCCATAGCCAGGATCAAAGCCGGATCTCTGGCACTCTACTGCTACGCCACCATGCCGCCCAAAACATCGGTAGGTTCCTTTCCCTAAAAGTGTTCACAGAAGCCATCCGGTTTAGTTCTGTGTATCTGCATCTTAATCCATGTTTTGTTTCACTGAGATCTGGAATCGAGGACCAGGGGACATGGGTTCAAGGTGAAGGGGAAAAGATTTAATATGAATCTGAGGGGTAACCTTTTTCACACAAAGGGTGGTGGGTGTATGGAACGAGCTGCCAGAGGAGGTAGTTGATGCTGGAATTATCCCAACGTTTAAGAAACAGTTCAACAGGTATATGGATAGGACAAAGGTACACAAAAATGCTGGAGAAACTCAGCGGGTGCAGCAGCATCTATGGAGCGAAGGAAATAGGCGACGTTTCGGGCCGAAACCCTTCTTAGGACAGGACAAGTTTGGAGGGATATGGACCAAGCACAGACAGGTGGGTCTAGTGTAGCTGGGACATGTTGGCTGGTGTGGCACAAGTTGTGTTGAAGGGCCTGTTTCCACACTATATCACTCTATGACTATGAGATCTTACTGATCTGTACCTTGGTACATGTAATAATAAACAAAGCATTGAGCCTCTTCAAGTCATCCTTCCTCTTCCATGACAGGCAGTAACTGAGACCCCAATTGTCCCAGAGGTTCCGGTGGAAGGTGGAGCAGATAGCAGTCGGGAAGTGGACCATGAAGATCACAGAAAGGATGAGGATGAAGATGATTATGGGGAAGGCCAAGATGAAGGTGTGGGTGATGACGACAGTGAGGATGATGGTGAAGAGGAGGAGGAAGAGGAGGAGGAGGATGGTGCTGGGGAAGATTATTATAAGGTAATTGAAGACCAGCTGGATATTTGTACTGCAGTAGGACTCGCACACGTAACATGTCATGATTCATGAGAGAACAACACATTGAGACCCAAAGCGGCAGTGGATAGTTGCCCTTTATAGCTGATATAATGATCCATCTGGAGCTGTTTGGCAGCTACAGCGCACTCTCTCTCCAATCCAACAGTAACCATGGAAGTTATCTAGCCGTGACTGCCCCCAAAGCATTCCGGCTTCTCGGCACAAGAGCGAGGGGAGAAATATCTCAGTGCCGCTGTGTGACCCATCCACAAATAGAATCTTACTTTCTTCACGACTATCAGCTAAACGACAGCTAATAGGATCACAGGAGGATGCTGCATGGATGAGCACCAGTGCCTGCAGTGCTGTGACTGCTCTTTGGTGAAGATATCCATGCAGTCCCACTCTGCTCCTCCCTGCAGCCCTGCAGATATTTTCACTTTCAACTATTGCTATGGTTGCCCTTTGACAGTAGTTTTGAGCTGGTGCCTCTGTCCTTTCAGGAAGTGCATTCCAGTTCATAAGGTCATAAGTGATAGGAGCAAAATTAGGCCATTCGACCCATCAAGTCTACTCCGCCATTCAATCATGGTTGATCTATCTTTCCCTCCTAACCCCATTCTCCTGCCCTCTCCCCATAACCCCTGACACCTGTACTAATCAAGAATCTAACTATCTCTGCCTTAAAAATATCCATTGACTTGGCCTCCACAGCCGCCTGTGAAGAATTCCACAAATTCGCTACCCACCGACTAAAGAAATTTCTCCTCATCTTCTTAAAGAAACAGCCTTTAATTCTGTGGCTATGACCTTTAGTCCGAGACTCTTCCACAACTTCACAAGATCACAACTTGCATAGTCCTCAATTCCTTGATCCCACCTGAGATCTTTGGACAATTGACGTGTGTTAGGAAATACAAAGATAAATGTCTTTAGTCTGGAATGCACTTCCTGTTGTGATGGTAGAAACCAAGTTCATCGAGTGCTTTGCAAATTCTCACAAAATGTCTGTCCAATTCCCTTTGCAAAGCTAATGGAGTGAAGGGGATGGAATGTGGAGGACAAGGTGGTTCTGGGAACCAGCAATGAGCAGGTTGAGGGAATGCCTCCTACCTTGCTGTTTGGTTGTATTGTATTGTATTGTATTGTGGTTCCATGCAGTGTACATCATCTGCCATGGTCATCTGGGGCAGGGATCTCACAACGCCTCTAAGATGCTGCGCAAGCATAACATTTTACCTCTTGGTTGTCCTCTCTGCTCAACATGTTGGTGAAACAACCTGGAGAATGTTGGGCCTCTCAGCTACCTTCTCCCCTTGTATTCAGCATTCCTTCATGCAGCAGATTATAGCTGGCACCAGGGATGATGTTGCTGTTGCTGTACCATTGCCATTCCTGGTCCAGCATCCTGGGGAATGAGTCATTGGTCACCTGGAACCAAGAGACCCCACGGTCACTTCATGTTCCCTGTAGACTGGAATGCATCTTAAATCTTCCCTTCCAATCATGGACCTATCTATTTCCCTACTGATGTGTACCTGGGAGCTCATGCAATGAGAATGTTTATGTTGCTACTCTGGGCTCAGGGTGCTTGCTGTAGTTTAGAGATACAGCATGGGAAAAGGCCCTTCGGCCCACCAGGTCCACACCGACCGGCGATCCCCCCCATATTAACACTATCCTGCACACACAAGGGACAATTAAAAAAAAAAACTTCTTCCAAGTCAATTACCTGCCTACCTGTATGTCTTTGGAGTGCGGGAGGAAACTGAAGATCTCTGAGGAAACCCCATGGGGGGAATGTATAAACTCCGTACCGACAGCATCCGTAGTCGGGATTTAACCCAGGTCTCCCTGCTGTAAGGCAGCGATTCTACCGCTGCGCCACCGTGCCATCCAGCTGCTGTAACAGCACCTACTGTGGGATCCACAGACAAATCTAAACAATGGAGCAATTTCAAATGTAGCAGCTTAAGTGATGGAATGGGGTTGGGGTTATTAAACTCAGTCCCCACCACAGCTAATACAATGTGATATTGTCACAGTTCTGTATGAATTGAACATTTTATTTTTGAATTCACTCCCAGTCAGTAATTTTGTTTTATCTAATAATTCAAGGGTGCCTGAGGGTGAAGCTTTGAAAAACTTATATAAACTGTCTAAACATTTGTGAGAATTTTCACCGTATCTACTGTATTACTGGATCAGCTGAAAGTGAAACCTAATCCATGTGCAAACAGCAGTATTCACTGCATTTCTTTACCCACCACAACCCCGTCTGTGATTCCTTTTGAACCCGGCACTGTTACATTTATTGAATTAGAGGCAGCTCGTGTATCTTTATATCATTGGGACTCTATTCCTTGGAGCGCAGGAAGGTGAGGGGTGATCTTATTGATGTGTATAAAATCATGAGAGGAATAGATCAGGTAGATGCACAGAGTCTCGTGCCCATAGGAGGTGAATCGAGGACCGGAGGACCTAGGTTTAAGGTGAAGTGGAAAAGATTTAAGAGGAATCTGAGGGATAACTTTTTCACTCAGAGGGTAGTGGGTAGTGGGTGTATGGAACAAGCTGCCAGAGGAGGTGGTTGAGGCTGGGACAATCCCAACGTTTAAGAAACTGACAGGTACATGGATAGGACAGGCTTTGAGGGATATGTGTCAAACGCGGGCAGGTGGGACTAGTGTAGCTGGGACATTCTGGCCAGCGTGGGCAAGTTGGGCCGAAGGGCCTGTTTCCACACTGTATCACTATGACTCTATAACTGCTGTACAGCCTGAGGAAGCTTTCAGAACAAGTTGATAAACAGCACAATACAAAGTCATGATGAGCATGCAGAATTATTTTAGTCACAGTTTCAGCTTGGTGTTCTTACTTTGGCAATTCTTCAACTTGCAATTTAGCTGTCAAATCTAAAAAACTTCAAGTCTAAAAACATTTTATTTCTGTGCACTTAAGGTAAAAATGTATTTCAAAACAAAATTTGTGATCTGCTTTGATGTAAATTCTTAATCTGTCAGCGGGCTGGTGGCACTGCTGTTTTGTAGTACTAACATTTCAACAGTAGTGTAGCCACTGACTACTCCCATTGACTTTCACCCAGTTTGCTACTGAGCTTCAATTGGTGCCTAATATTCCACAACTGTGGGTCAGTTAGGCTTGTGTTTATTTTTGTCACCTGTAGTTTAGAGTTATAGAATCATACAGCACGGAAACAGGCCCTTCAGCCAACTTGCCCATGCTGACCAACATGCCCCATCTACACTAGTCACAGTGATACAGTGTGGAAACAGGCCCTTCAGCTCAACTTGCCCATGCTGACCAACATGCCCCATCTACACTAGTCAGATACAGTGTGGAAACAGGTCCTTCAGCCCAACTTGCCCATGCTGACCAACATGCCCCATCTACACTAGTCACAGTGATACAGTGTGGAAACAGGCCCTTCAGCCCAACTTGCCCCTGCTGACCAACATGGCCCATCCACACTAATTCCACTTCCCTGTTCAGTTTGGTTTATTGTCACGTGTACCAAAGTACAGTGAAAAGCTGAAGATAGACACGCAATGCTGGAGTATCTCAGCGGGACAGGCAGCATCTCTGGAGAGAAGGTATGGGTGACGTTTCTGGTCGAGACCCTTCTTCAGACCAGATGTCTGAACCACAATGTCACCCATTCCTTGTCTCCAGAGATGCTGCCTGTCCCGCTGAGTTACTCCAGCATTTTGTGTCTATCTTCGGTTTAAATCAGCATCTGCAGACCCTACTGTGAAAAACTTTTACCCCATGTCTCTCTAAACCTGTCCACATGTGACAAGACATTTTATAAGCTGTCAGACAGGTAATAATCCTTCTCTTTGTAGAATCGACAGAGTCATGTCCCTGAAAAGGAGGGAACGGAGGAAGACAAGATGCCGGCATACGATGAAGAAACTCAGGTGCTGATTGATGGTAAGTTATTGACCCAAACTAACTCTGACGATGCAGACAAACTCCTGCTTTCTGTACCCTAACTGCCTCTGAGCCTTTCACTGAAGATACAAAAGTCTCTCCACTTAAGCTATTTAATTGTGAAAGTGCAGATGCCACATGAGGATCTGGTTAAAGGATTCTGCTGTGTTTTATGTGAGAATGGTGTCCTTCTCTGGACCGATAGATCCTCGTTAAAGTCCATCTACCAACACTGACTGGGCGATGGACACAGGTGTCTTTACATCTTCACTGTGACAAACCTCTCATTAACTGACTCCTCTGTGACTCTTGTTTCTCTTTTGTCTTGTATTTGCCCCGGTAGCATGCTGTCACAACACATCACAGGGCCAAAAAGACAGATTTTAATTGCCTTCACTCCATGGCTGTGCGTATCATCTGTAGTTTCCTCACTTTAAACCTTGCAAGCTATTACCTTTCTCTATTTATGATCAAGCCCAGGGGTGTGGTATTGAGAACAATTGGTGCCCATCTCTGTCTCTCCCTGAGATGTTCTTAAATCACCAGCTTGATCCACAATGCACGGTGCAGTCTGTGGAGTGGCGGGAATGTGGGAGGAATGGTGAACCAGCAGTGGGTAGTTTGTGCATGCACTTGTCAATCTAGGGGCTGTGGGTATGGGGCTTGCTGTCTAGAGGAGCAACTGTGGTTTTGTAGATGGACATAAACTGCTGGAGTAACTCAGCGGGACAGGCAGCATCTCTGGAGAGAAGGAATGGGTGGCATTTTGGGTCGAGACCCTTGTTCCGACTCTTGGGTTGGTGTGTGTGTGTGTGTGCTAGCCGTCTGGAGGAGCGTGCTTTGTCCTGCATGCCCTTGTGTTCATTGCTGCAGAAGGCGATGGAGGCCAAGTCAATAGATATTTTTAAGACGGAGATTGACAGATTCTTGATTAATACGGGTATCAAGGGTTATGAGGAGGTGGAAGGAGAATGGAGTTGAGCGGGATAGATAGATCAGCCATGTTTCCATGGAGTAGTCACCTGATGGGCTAAATGGCTCCTCTAACTCGTGAACATGAAACAGAAGTGTTCCATTGTGTCCCTGACACGTGCCTTGTGGATACTGGACAGGCTTGGGGATGGCGGGAGGTGTGTTGTATGTGTCTGGGACCCAGCTGTAGGGAACCCAGCCCCTGGTGGCACCTTGTAGCCTCATTATGTGGCTTGCAAAGTCAAGGGTTTAGTCACCCATCATCCTTGAGAAATTGTTTGCTGAAGGTTCAGCGGTGAAATCTGTAGAATTACCACGGGTAGGTGGTCTCACCCTCTTGGAGATTGCCTGCACTCCTCTCGCTGATCATGTATGCCCGAGTTGTTGAAATCTTCTCAATGTGAGGAGTTTAAATGCAGTTGATCATTGAGTGTTCCAATTCTCTGATCTTACATAGAAACATAGAAACATAGAAATTAGGTGCAGGAGTAGGCCATTCGGCCCTTCGAGCCTGCACCGCCATTCAATATGATCATGGCTGATCATCCAACTCAGTATCCCGTACCTGCCTTCTCTCCATACCCTCTGATCCCCTTGGCCACAAGGGCCACATCTAACTCCCTCTTAAATATAGCCAATGAACTGGCCTCAACTACCCTCTGTGGCAGAGAGTTCCAGAGATTCACCACTCTCTGTGTGAAAAAAGTTCTCCTCATCTCGGTTTAACTTACAGAAAGTTATTGATGCAGCACTTGGTTGCGAGTCGGAGAACCCCAACATCAACGTTGTGGGCTGCTGATGGCTGAGCTCCATCATTCAAGCCCTTTGGTTTCAATTCAATTTCAGTATCTGGCTGTCACTGACGAGCTCAATGTTTATTTCCCTTCAACATGGTTTAGTTTAGTTTGGAGAGACAGCACGGAAGCAGGACCTTCGGCCCACTGTGTCTGCATCGACCAGTGATCCCCACACTCCCTAACCTCATCCTACACTAGCGACAATTTACACATACACCAAGCCAATTAACCTACAAACCTGCAAGTCTTTGGAGTGTGCGAGGAAACCCACGCAGGTCACGGGAAGCATGTACAAACTTCGTACAGACAGCACCCGTAGCCTGGATGGAACCCGGGTCTCTGGCGCTGTGAGGCAGCTACTCTATTGCTACACCACCGTGCCGCCCTGAGTTTGTGTCGGAATGAACAGCAGATGCTGATTTACACTGGCGTCTGCATTTCCATCTTACGAACTGTTTGACTTGCAAACAATTATCAGGAGGGGTCCCTGGGTCCCTTGTCCTTTTAAACTTCATGGAGTCCAAACCCTCTCTCGATAGGACAACCCTTCCATCCCCGCAGTTATCCTGGTGAATCTCTCCGCACTGCCTCCATTGCCAGTCTATCATTTCTTAGCAAGGAGGCCAAATCTGCACAGTGTTCCTGCTGTGGCCTCATCGTCACCATGGACTGGTGCAAGAACACCTCCCTGATCTCCAACCAAAGTCCTTTCTCAGTAGAATCTAACATGCTATTTTTTTTTCCCCTGCTTAATACTTGATAGACCTGCCTGCTAACAACGTGACTCATGCACGGGAACACCTAGTTCCCTCTGCACAGTCTCTTCATTTAGAAATAAACCTGCTTGTGAAGTGCATGATTTCACATTTCCTCACTGCCGTGTAGCGAAGGGATGTATTTCCCTTTAGTTGTCGGCAGATAAACTCTGAGATATGTGCAAAATGGTAATTATTTGCAAGGAAATTAAATTTCTATTAATGAAGTCAGTGCGATCGAGGTTCCTGTCTGGTGATTATAAAGGCTATTGCCGAACAAGATTCCCCACATCTTCAGCATGTGTTGATGATACAGACATTCTGGTGCTGGGAACAAACACAGTACAGCTAAGAAAATAAACTTATGAAGTGATAGTTGCAAGAATGCTACAAGAGCCATGTAGAGAAAGCAGACAAATGAAGTTCCAACAGTTAACTAGTACTCTGGTGTTGCAGAGTTTGTTGGTGGGCATTTTCTCCTGTTCTTCCCTGATGTACGAGCATTCACAGCAACAGAGCACCTCGTGAAACCCTCCTCATTCTAAAAAAATACTTATTGTCACAAGTAAGACATGAGGAACTGCAGGTGCGAGTTTATAATAAAAAAAGTTAACGTGCTGGAGTAATTCAGTTCAGCCCGCATCTCTGAACACCGATAGTTGATGTTTCAGGTCTGGACCCTTCTTCAGACCTATCCATGCTCTCCAGAGAGAGCATGTTGTCTGACCTGCTGGGTTACTCCAGTATTTGTTATTGACAATGTTGGCTAAAAATAACTATCCGATGAAATTGTAGTTCCCTTTTCTCAATCAGAAGTCTGAAATTCTTCTCAGATTTGTTTTAGGAATTTATACTTCTGCACTCTCTGATAATAAATTCAAGCTTGCACTACTCCAGCTGAAATTGTGATTCCTCAATATTCCTTCTGCACCTTCCACCAGTCTACTTCGATCTGAATTGTTAGTGTCTGCCAAAGGCAATAGTTATTTCTTGTTTGTTTAGTTTAGAGATACAGCACGGAAACAGGCCCTTCGGCCCACTGAGTCCATGCCGACCAGCGATCCCCTCTGCACTCTAGTTTTTAGATACAGCGCAGAAACAGGCCCTATTTATTCTGCTTCTTCTTGCCTTGCTTGGCATTCCCACCGCTCCTGCTGGGAAAGGTTCTGTCACTGGGAATAATTGTTTGACCGTGGCTGCTGAGGTCTGGTTGGTGAGCTGCTGGAGGCATCACAGCTGAGTCCCAGCTGTGCTTATTCACTAGAAACAGTCACTGCTCTTGGAGGTGAGGACCATGTTTGCCTCCTGGTCTTGTGTTGCTCAGCCCGCTGGTATTCTTCTGTCCATGCCAGGGTCAGTTCACGCAGGGACATATCAAATAATGCTCGTACCCACCAGGCCGTTGGGATAGGCTTCTGACTGCAAAGTAAACAACCTGGCTCAACACGAGAGGTGGAAACATCATTTTTTTACCAAAGTTCCCCGTTGGGTAATAACAGTCACAACAGCGATTAGATTAGAACTGACAATTCAGCAAATATCAAGTGTCATTTGCCATTGGGGCTTGTCCCTGCAATTATAGAAAAAAACATGAGGTGAGGATTGCCTTTGGGGGCAGCTCGTCTTGTACATATTTTAGTTCTACCTGTAATAAATAGCCACACTTTGAGGAGCAGGTGCATCATTACGTTATTTACATCTGTCTTGCCCTTCGTAATCTGCAGGTGTCTCCTTTGAATTCATATGGGTGTCTGATAGTTGTTTACACAATGCAGCTTCAAAATGAAACCAGTGTGGCTGCAGGTTGAGGCATGTTTGCTGGGAGCACTCCCAGTTCAAGTTTCATCCCAACTAAACTGCATGGAGGAGAGCTAAGTATAGATTAACGGGGCATTTGCTTTCTCTGGTTTGTGCTGGCTCACGCCATCATGTGCAGGATGTGGCTTGCTGCTGGCACCTGTATTGTTTACAATCCCTACGCAAGAACCACTTACACTGGAGACCTATTGTGTACAAAGCTGGTATACACGTTAAAGTGTTGCTCAATTAATGATTCAATGGTTCTTTATTGTCACGTACGGACCGCGCAGTTACATTTCCTTTAGCGTAGATTGCACATGCACGAGTCGCCGTGTGTTGGCGCCAGTTACAAAAGTCCACGTGCTGGGTGTGTAGGCTGCGGCCTACACCGACCTGTAGCCGCGGTCTCCGGTGGGGGAGGCTCCGATTCAGGACTCACCTGGGTTGAGGTCCCGACCACGGGGGAAAATGGAGGAGGACTGGCCAAATTATGTGGTGGATGTTTATTGTGTTTCTGTGTGTTCTTTTTCATTGTACCGCTGCTGGCAAATTCATTTCACTTGCACTTTATGTAATAAAACTGATTGTATCAATTGATTGTATGTACTGGAGCGGCTCCCGATGGAGGCCAACCCCAGGCTGCTGCATGGCCTCCTCCGTCACCCTCGACTAGCTCGGCCCACCGACCCATGTCCCTCTCCTCATCCGCCCGACAACCTCTGTCTCCGTGTGTCCATGCCGAATTTAAATGAATCAAAATGCTTGTAGTCCAAAATAAGCACATGTCGGAAATACGACATGAAGGGAGGGAGTTCTGCAATCAGACAGATGGCCTCACTTAGTGACAAATTAATTGTGCAATGTAACCAGCAGCAACTGGGGCTGAGAGGGATAGATAGATCAGCCATGATCGAATGGTGGAACCATCTTGACCTAATGGCAGGGATCACTTTACCAGCGATGAATCAGAAATTTACATCATCAATAATTTCGTTGAGACAATGTGGAAACGGCCACTCGACCCACTGAGTCTGTGCCGACCTGCAATTCCCGCACACTGACACTATCCTACACACACACACACACACACACACACACACACACACACACACACACACACACACACACACACGACAATTTAACATGGATACAACACCAATTAGCTACATCTTTGGAATGCGGGAGGAAACCCACATGGTCAGTGTGGAGAACGTACAAACTCCGTACAGACAGCATCCGTGGTCAGGATCGAACCCGGGTCTCTGTCGCTGTGAGGCAGCAACTCTACCGCTGCACTACTGTTTATTGTGACAGATTCTGCACAAAAAATCCTCCAGCATCGGTATATGCGAAAAGTATAGCCAGCCCCCTGCCAGCCTTTGCAAGAAGGGAAAAGAGCCAAATGGTTTTGGGTAGTTTTGTCTGCGTGCTGAGCAAGTTGTTGTTGTGGAAGCTGAGGACATGGAGAGGCCACTGCAGATTTGACGGTTCTATCTCAGCAGAAAACTGCTGGCACGACCCCCTTTTTCTGCTATCTTGCTTTATCCTCTCTTTATTGTTCATCTAAACAGATGAAAGGATAGGTCAGAGCTGAGGCAGCAGCTTCTGCCAACCTCATCCTTCCAGGGGTTTGTAGCCCCCCGTCTATGAGACTGACCTAGATTAGTGAGCTGTCAGCTAAACATCAGTTCATTTGACAAACCAAAGAGATTTCTTTTTCGTTTTGAAGTTCAAGGCCTGAAACGACCAAATGAGCGAAAAGGCTTATCTGAATCTTTTTGATCGGAGTACACAGAATTGACAATGAGAGTGAATCCTTCTTTCTGCTTTGGGCTTATTTGCACCGTAAATATGTTTGGATTTTTATCAAACCCCGCGATGGAAAATTACTTTTGTATGGAAAAAGGCTCCGTTTACAGCTGCCATTTCCAACACATTTTACTTTCAAAATGGGGAGTGGGAATAACGTATTTTAAGAATCAATTGAAGTGTAAAGCATTTCTTTAATCTTGGATTGTATTGGGGTGATGCGACAGATTCTGCTGTCTGGAGATCTTATTCCAAATCAGCTGCTACTAGGTAATATTGGCAAGTGTCATGAGAAGAGGCGGGCGTTCCCCAATGTTAGGAGGCTGCAATGGAAAGGGCAGGTTCATTAATATGTGCGTACATAGGGAGGAACTACAGATGCTGGTTTACACCGAAAATAGACACAAAATGCTGGAGTAGCTCAGTGGGTTAGACGTCTTCAGACCCAACCCGGAACATCACCTATCCATGTTCTCCACAGATGCTGCCTGACCCACTGAGTTACTCCAGCACTCTATGAAACGTCACCTATCCATGTTCTCCACAGATGCTGCCTGACCCACTGAGTTACTCCAGCACTCTGTGAAACGTCACCTATCCATGTTCTCCACAGATCCTGCCTGAACAGCTGAGTTATTGTGCAGCAGCATCTATGGAGCGAAGGCTGCCTGACCCGCTGAGTTATGGTGCAGCGGCATCTATGGAGCGAAGGAAATAGGCAACGTTTCGGGCCGAAATCCTTCTGGAAATAGGCAACGTTTCGGGCCGAAACCCAAAAGGGTTTCGACCCGAAACGTTACCTATTTCCTTAGCTCCATAGATGCTGCTGCACCCGCTGAGTTACTCCAGCACTCTGTGAAACGTCACCTATCCATGTTCTCCACAGATGCTGCCTGACCCGCTGAGTTACTCCCGCACTCTGTGAAACGTCACCTATCCATGTTCTCCACAGATGCTGCCTGACCCGCGCTGAGTTACTCCAGCACTCTGTGAAACGTCACCTATCCATGTTCTCCACAGATGCTGCCTGACCCGCTGAGTTACTCCAGCATTTTTTTTTTTTTTTTTCCCTCGGTGAACTATCACCTGCAGTTCCTTGTTTGCACACGTAGATGGACTGCAGTTCTCTTTATTGCGCTGTTATGGGAAAGTGTGCATTTGATCTCCCTCATCTTCTCTCGGCACCATTGGCAGATGTGTTGGTGGGGTACGGGTTAGATCTACTCAGACCATTGTTGGCCATCGGCGAGGAGTGTGCTCCTTTCACCCCCTCCCCCTCGGTTTGCACTTTCACTGAAACAGGAGCCCCATATTGAGCAATCTAATTACTAATCACAGGAGACTGCCGGATATTTAGTCACTCGCGTGTAGGGTGAAATCATCTGTTTCTGTGACCTGCTTGTCCCCTGAAATTCTGCCCCAGTTGCTGATCCTCCCTCAGACCCATCAATCTGGCACTTTACTAGTCAGCAGCCCGGCACATTACTGCAACGGAGCACAGCAAGCTTGAGATAACCTATTTTAATTAAATTTGCTCTTGATCCTAGTCAGCACAACGTTTTATTTAATTTTATAAATCATTCTGTAAACTTGCACCATTTTCAAATTGGAAAAAAAGATTTGCCATGTTTCTATTTTTTTTTAAACTGTGTAGTGAGACTTAAAAAAAAAAAATGTCTGGTCATGAAATATGGAGTGGCTGTGGTCCCAGTGGAGAAGGTGGTGTTTGTGTAAGTGGCCACGGCAGCTTGCATGAAGCTGGTGTCATTGTCTCAGAGGAGGGCAGGTGCTGCTTCCTGCTGGGAGGATAATGCTGCATTTTCCAACCCGAATTGCTGCCTCTCTGCTCAAGGCTGCCGTCTTTGTGGCGCCAGAGCAGGTTGGAGCCGTGCCCTGCTATGTATGTACGCGCGCACACACACACACACGCACACACACACGCCCACAGACACACACACACACGCACACACACACACACACACACGCACCCACCCACCACACACACGCACACACACACACACACACGCACCCCCCACATCACACGCACACACACACGCACACGCACACACACACACACGCGCGCGCACACACACACGCACCCCCCACATCACACACGCCCACAGCACACGCACACTCGTTACACACTCAGACACAGAGAGACACACACACTCGTTACGCACCCACACACCCCCCACATCACACACACACACAGCCACACACACACACACACACACACACACACACACACACACACACACACACACACACACACACACACACACACACACCACACCCCCCGCCTGACACAGCCTCTAATTTAACCCATTATGTCCTATGCGGAGCAATCCCCGTTCTGCCGATCTCTTTGGTTAATTGCTTCTCATTATTCCTATTGTTGCCACCCAACATCCCTCCTGCTTAGTCTTCAGCTCTTTAGACCAATTACCAAATCTGCTGCTGCCTTGCATAGAGTGCTGATAATTTGCCCAAAGTGCTGACGATTTGCATGGTAATCTTTATGTGGAGTGCCATCCTGGGCTGATACAGCCCCCTCTCATGTTGGTGGGGACAACCCCACTCTTGTGAGCGCCACTGAGGCAGCTGGTGTTGAGAAGACTGGGACTCAGTCACAGTGAGACTAGCTCTGACCCACTGGGTAAATGTCGTGGAACATCAGTTACCAATACGCAGTGTACAGGCAACTATATCACATCTTTATATATATATATATCAGGGTTATGGGGAGAAAGCAGGAGAATGGGGTTAAGAAGGAGAGAGAGATAGCTGTAATTGAATGGCAGCATGGTCTTGATGGACCGAATGGCCTAATTCTGCTCCTATCACTTATGAAGTTATGCAGGAGCCATGGACAATACTTGCGCTCTAATCAACATCACCAGAATTAATTAAACTGGTTATACATTACGGACCTGCAAATTGACAGCTTTGGCCGTCTCAACAAGAAATTACTTTTCATAAAATACAAATGCCCCGAGACATTCGGAGATCCAAGAGTGCTGTGCTACAGTGGGACACAGCATTTAGTGTACAAAGCTTGGTGGGTGGGCAAGGCAGGGGAGGGGAGGCCAGGCCAGGCTGGGGTGGAGGTAGGAGAGGAGGATGGTGCTTGATAGGATTTGGACAGAGACGAGGATAAATAGTTTGGCTGGGGGTGGTCTGGGGTTTGTAATTTTCCATTGGTAAGGGTGGTGGAAGCAGAAACCCTGATCACTTTCACACACTGCCTCTTTCCTGATGGGAGAGGGGGTGACTGGGGTGTCACTGATCCTTGATGCTGTAGGTGGCGGAGCCCAGACAGTGTTGTTTAGCTGACATGTCCTGCCTTGATACTCCAGCACTTCCTCCGATGTTAAAGAATGCTTGCGATGACTTACTAACTTCTTGCGTTGTTTTTTTGCACTGTGCAGATGTATAACTAGTGCAGAGTGCTGACATGCCAGTGTACTATGTCAGCACACAACAACAGTTTATGTAACTGTATCTCTGTTATAATTGTATAAAGCTCTTTGAGGCATTTTAATGTGCCATCTGTTCTATTTATGCTACAATTACCTTCATTCTTGTGAATAAATGGTGATGCTCACCAAAGCCAACTAAACAAGTTTGCTCTTCATATTTATTTATGTTTAAGGTGTTGACATTTCTGGCTGTGCCAGCATTTATTATCCATTCCAACTTGCACCTAAACGGTGATGGTAGTGAGAGTCTAAAGGCACATGTAGCTCAGATTGAGGCCATTCGGCCCATTATGTCTACTAGCACATTAGCGAGTCTAGAGGCACATGTAGCTCAGATTGAGGCCATTTGGCCCATTACGTCTACTAGCACATTAGCGAGTCTAGAGGCACATGTAGCTCAGATTGGGACCATTCAACCCATCAAGTCTACTAGCATATTAGTGAATCTTGAGGCATGTGCAGCCCAGATTGGGGCCATTCAGCCCATCAAGTATGCTCCTAGTGCATTCGGGAGTCTAGACCCAGATTGGAAATGTCATCACACTTGCTTCTACATGGTCACTGATGAAACAGACGGGGGGGTGGGGGGGGGGGGGGGGGTTATGGTTGTAGTCTCATAGCTGCCATTACTGGGTCCTTTTTCTTTGTTCATTTTGGATTTTAAAAATCCCGTGATACCATGGAAAGATTTGGACTTTTCCCTGGATTCACGATACCAAACTCTGGCAGCTCGTTCAGTTACACAACTTGTGAGCCAGTCTCGTGGGTTGTATCCGCCTTGTTCTGATCCTTACTCAATGTGACATGAAACCTGCAGCCTCGTTATATCTATCTTTCATTTTCTTTCAGTTGCTGAAAAAGCCAGGAATGAGTTCTCTGAAGCAGAGAAATCGCTGAAAGAAGTGGAGACTTCGATTGGGTAAAGTATCTAAAATATAAACAGTTTAGCAATATGATGTTTTAGATAAAGCAACCAAAAAAAAATTGACACAAGGAAGCTGAGCAAATCAGTGAAGTTCAGAGTTCAGAAGCTATTTGCAAATCTTTCCATTAGCTTTCATTTATTCCTTTACCGTGAAGAAAGAACAGGAATATGACCCACTGTTTGGAGAGCAGGAAAACAAAATAGTTTAAAAAAAAAAGGGTTTTCCTTGCTGGAAAGTCTAAGCAAGGCGCACAAATTATTTAGTGTAGGAAGGAACTGCAGATGCTGGTTTAAACCAAAGATGCTGGAGTAACAGCGGGACAGGCAACATTTGTCAAGAAAAGAAATGAGTGATGTTTCGGGGCACGACTCGTCTGAAGTAGTGGCTCGATCTGAAACGTCACCCATTCCTTCTCTCCAGAGATGCTGCCTGTCCCGCTGAGTTTGTGTCTATCATAGATGATCTTTTTTTACAATGCATTAGTTTGTCCTGTAACTGACTAAGATGTGGGGAAGTTTTCCATCAGGCTGTCACTGAAGACATTGGTTAGTTAATGTGATGATGCAAGAATTGAATTGGGAGGACATGGATTTGCAAAGTTGCATGCAGATCTGGCTCACAGAAGATCCAGTCAATTATGCAATGCTTTTATATCGGAAATAGAATTGATTTGTTTGTGGTGGCTTTACTGTTATTGACTGGCTTCAAGATTCCTTGCATTTCATACAATGGTGAGAATCTTCTTGGGTTGGACTAGTGCATCTCTAACCCTCCCTAAACTTCTCAACCTTCATCTGAACAGGATATCTTCAAAGAGCCGTTCCCTTTGTATATGGATAACATTGAAAATGTTAAAAAGGAATTCAGTGAAACAGTATTTTACGGTCCCTGATAGAATTTGCCGCTTGGCTCTGAAATTAGCCCTGAAGGTACAGCAATATCTGGCTCTGGGCAGTTAATGTCCCATATCGGTTGTCGTGATCCTCTGCATTCAATGACTAATGCCATGAAAGTGGTTGAGCGCCCAATCCTGTTGAGTTATTGCGTCATTTTGCATGACTCTATGGCAAGTCAGTGCCTCTCACTGGCTGTGAATAGCTCAATGCCAGAATGTGTATAGGAACGCCACTGCCCTCACCTCCATCACCATCACGATTTCACTTACCTCTACCATGTGAACCAAGTGAGTTTGCTCACACAAAGCTTGCAGAGATGATTCATTTGCTCCCTGGTTTCTGTTCTGACCTAATTTTCTTCTGCAGTCCCTGGGGTGGGACGAATGAGCATGTGTGAGTGGAGCGAGCTGCTAAATGAGATGCAGGAGACGGGAGAATGTCTGACGGAACATGATTCCATGTAGGATTATTCTCGCCAGAAATTGGACAGTATTTAGCTTTGCTTTTAAGGTTCCAGAGCGTTGTGTCAAAGAAAGTTATTTCCTTTTGTCTGCTGAGGGTGATGATTGCTTTGGAGCTCTGGTTGGACATGTGCCAGGAGCTCTGATACCCTGACTGTTCTTCATGCTCCAGATTAGATAGCAAGTGGTGACGAGCTGTTGCAATGCTCCTTGCCCGAGGCTGGGCTAGGCTGGCCTGGCCTGCGTGCTGGATGGTAACCAGGCACGAGTATGGCTGGCTGTTTTTGGAGTGGCAGAGATGCCACTGGCTTGTCGGGTTCTTGAATCAACAGAAGCTAATTGTCCTGTTCCTGCAGCATTGTCGATGGACAATTAAAGTATTCTAAACTACCTTCTTAGCTTGCATCAAAATATAACAAGTTTACATTTATTTGGTGCAGTAAATGCACACAGTAAAAATGTGACACTTTACGCAAATTGATTTCTACCCAAACGCCAAAGAAAGTCATTGTCATGAAGCAGAATCTGACCCTTCTGCCCAATAGTTCATGCCAGACATGCTGTCCAGTTAGTTTATTGTCACGTGTACCAAGGTACAGTGGAAAGCTTTTATCGTGTATTATCCAGTCAGAGGAAAGACAATACTTGATTACAATTGAGCTATTTACAGTGTGTATACATGATAAGGGAATAACGTTTAGTGCAAGGTAAAGCCAGCAAAATCCGATGGAAGGTACACAGAAATGCTGGAGAAACTCAGCGGGTGCAGCAGCATCTATGGAGCGAAGGAAATGGGCTTCGCTCCATAGATTTCCTTCGCTCCATAGATGCTGCTGCACCCACTGAGTTTCTCCAGCATTTTTGTGTACCTTCGATCTTCCAGCATCTGCAGTTCCTTCTTGAACACAAAGTCCGAGGGTCACCAATGAGGTAGATAGTAGTTCAGCACTGCTCTCTGGTTGCTGTCTTCCTGAATTACTCCCATTTAGTCCATGTCCTTAACTGTTCCTGTCTTGGAACCTGTACAAATGTCTTTTAAACATTGTAGTTGCAGCTGGTCTTTCACCTCCTCTGGCAGCTCGTTCCATATACCCACCACCCTGTGTGGAGAAACCTGCCTCTTGGGTTCTATTTTTAAACTTTCATCTTAAATGTATGCCCTATAGTTTTAGATTCCCTACCCCAGGAGAAAACTGAAAATCCATCTTATCTATCCTCTTCTGATATTATAAACCAAATAAGGAAGTAAACTTTGCCTGGCAGATTGCTGAGCATCAGATGCTGGATTGATGTTGTCTGTCACCCTGTGTTGAAGTTGCCCAGATAATGGAACGTTAAGCATTAAGGCATTTTAGTTACAATAATCTTCCAAATCGGAAGGATCTCAACCCGATTCCTTCTCTCCAGAGATACTGCTCGTACGCCAGCATTTTGTGTCCATCTTCGGTTTAAACCAGCATCTGCAGTTCCATCACCGGTTTAAACCAGCATCTGCAGTTCCATCAGAGTAGGGACTGTTTTAACTCTGATTTGGTTACAACAATACCCTGGAACTGAAGCCATTTGACAAATTTATTTGAAAGACACATCTCTAAATTTATTTTCTTGTTTTTTTTTTACTTTGTGATGTTTGTTTTGGTTATTGGCAGTGGACAGGAGTTTGGAGTGCTTTGAATTGCAGGTTCAAACACCAAAAGTTCTATTGTAAAGTTGCATTGCAGCTGTAAAATGATTATTTCCCCACCACTCTTTTTGCAGGAGCATTGAGAAGGAGCTTCTGGTTGACTTTGGACCTGATGGAGAATATGCATACATGTTCGATCAATGCTATGAAATGACAACAAATGAGTAAGTGGCATTCTTTAATTCATTTTCCCTGCACTCTCTCCTTTTTGTCAGGACCCTGTCTTGGCTTTGGTGTCCCTGTGGATGTTGTAAGATGTGGGCAGATTCAGGAACAGTTTTGTCCCAGCTCTTGTCCTACCCTCTACCTCATTGGAGACCATTGGACATTGCCGGGCATTATCCTGCACCCAGCCTCCACCACATCTGGAGGTCATACAGTCCAGGTTCCAACCACACTAAAATATCTTCATCTCAATCAATCCTGCATGTCTGTGGCTCAGAATAGCTGCCTTGTTTTGAGACGTTATTTTAATGTACTTTATCCAGGCAGGTGTTAAGCAATGGATATTGTCTTTGGTAATTCTGGTTCATAAGTGAGGGGCAGAATTAGGCCATTCGGCTCATCATGTCCATTACGCCATTCAATCATGGCTGATCTATCTCTCGCTCCTAACCCCATTCTCCTGCCTTCTCCCCATAACCTCTGATGCCTGAACTAATAAAGAAACTATCTCTCTGCCTTAAATATATCTGCTGACTTGGCCTCTGCAGCCTTCTGTGGCAAAGAATTCTACAGATTCACAGATGGATATATTCGAGTATGTGTCTAGATCAGCAAAACTAGGAGTGTTTGAACATCTGTCAAAGTTGTAATTGTGTGCATTCTAATCCATCTTCACAGTCCTAATCCATAGCAAAGTAAAACTTGGGTTCAAACTCATGAGGCACCAGTTGTCACATTCCTCCCTACCTCCCTGTTCCCAAACCAGTGTGGATAGAAGCATTTCTCTCCCCTCCACCCTCCCGATGTCGACTTTACCAGAGCTACTGGTTCACGTTGATATTTGGGGGCAATGTGTATTTGTAGAGATGAGTAGACCGATGTGGAAATCTATCAGATAACGTAGATAAATACAGGTTTGAGTGATGTGAAACTAATTGTTTTGCTAATGTGTTCAGTAATTATATTGATAGTTCAACAAGGAATGTGCCCTTGTTACGTGGCCAGTTGTGACGGGGTTATGAGTCCCTGTAATTCAATGTTGGTGAGGCCATGCTTGAAGTGTACACTTGTGCTGGGCCTTGGGATCACAAATCCACTACACAACCGTTGCATTCAGAAGCACTTTCCATTTCCTCTCCATCCTCTGTGGCCTTGTCAACATGTTCAATTTCAAAGGCCCACTTAAAGTGGATAAATTGGCCAACCATTGTTTGCAGGTGGGGTGGTTCAGAGTAAGTCTTTCTACTATGAATAATGAGTCAAAATGCTTGGGTAATTGGTTAGTTTGGATAATTTATTTTGTGCATTGGATTTAGGAGTGTGTTCTGTCAATCTTTCTCCCACACCTTGTGGTTTAATCATCATTGGTGATTTAGTGTTTCTCTTGTGGCCTTCAGGCAGCTTCACAGAGTGTGTGTGTGTGTGTGTGTGTGTGTGGTTGTCCATGAGACATTGACCCCAAGTGTACGCACCCAATCCCTCCACCCTGACCCCTCTCTGCAAGTTCACATGCCTAGTTTATCACCTAGTTTTAACAACAGGTTCTTGACATAAGGCGTGGTCCAGGATGGCTCGGTCTGTTTTGTGGAACGATCCTTCACGATGATTTTAGATTGGCACAATCAAAGTTTAAATGTGATAAAGTTGTGCAGCTCCACATTGAAGTATTGATGGAAGCAGTGTTGTAGTTGAAAATGTTTGGCCTTTGTCCCCTTGATGTGGGGTGTGGTCACCCAGTGCTGGGTTACACCATGCGATGGAACAGGCCTGCTCGTTAATGCTTCAATGGCGTTTTACTTGTCACACATTTACAACTGCATGGTGAAATTATATTTGCATATATATATATATTACACATGCGGGCACCACCAATTTTGGCGCCATTATTCAAAGTCCAGTCCACCCATGCGTTCGATGTACTGGAGCAGTTGGCACAGACCGAAGCATTACCCCGGCTTATGATGTTCGTGACATTCATTACTTACAGTACATGTACTTGTTCCTTTTTATAAAAGCATCTACCAACAAATGTTCACAATAGGTTCTGTAGGTTATAAAATCTCAGATGTCAAAATAATCCTCGATGGCTTTTCTGACCATGGAGTCCATTTTACCAAAATGTGTCGAGGTTTCTACTTGAGATGGGATTAAAACCTCTCATCATACGAGTTTGTAAATTTACAACGTGTAGATTTTAATATGCATTTTTTAATGCTATAAATCCATGGAGTATCTAACATTGTAAAATCTGCAGTACTTTTCATAGGAATGGTTGCAAATAATTTACCATGGACAAATAATGATTCAAGAGCAAGATCAAAGCTTGGCCAAACGTTTGCATTTGTTGCTGGTTTTGTTTTTAATTTCCCTTGCTGTGAAAGTGTGACTGTCAGCTGCTGGGTAACTAAATTGTGTGATGTGGATAGTATTGGAGGAATTGTGATATCCTAGAATTTTGTCGGGCTTGAAGCATTGGACCCATGGAAGGACTTGGAAACAAGGAGGAGATTTGGGAACAAGCAGGGCAACACGGTGGCACAGCGGTAGAGTCTCCTCCTTACAATGCCAAAGACCTGGGTTTGATCCTGACCACGGGTGCTATCTGTACGGAGTTTGTACGTTCTCCCTGTGACAGTGGGTTTTGTCCGGGTGCTTCAGTTCCCTCCCACATTCCAAAGACGTACAGGTTTGTAGGATAATTAACATGTAAAACTTTTTTTTAAATTGTCCCTACAGTGTAGAACAGTGCTAGTGCACGGGGTGATTGCTGGTCGGCATGGGCTTGGTGGGCCGAAGGGCCTGTTTCTGTGCTGTATCTCTAAAGTCTAGTGCTTATCACCAAGCACAGCATGTAATTGTGAAACCAGCGAAATATCATCCAAAGATGCTGCCTCACCCGCTGAGTTCCTCCAGCATTTCTGTCCACAGAGCGAAATATCTTGATGCCTTATAAATGCAATTTTATCATTCTCGTGATGAGAAGAAAATATTTCCCCAAACCTCTGGTGTGAGCTGCTACCAGAGACAGGCGGGGCTGTAATTGAGCTAATACTCTGGTGTGTGTGAAGCTGCCTTTACAAAGCACCACCTCTCGCGGTGAAGTTGTGGATAAACTACAGCTCCAGGTGCCAAAACCTTTATTTTGTACATTAATTCAGCAGGCAATGTGTCCCAATTCTGATTGATGTCCTGGTTTCTTGTTACTGATGGATCCTTTTTGTTTTAGTTTAAACTTTGCCTTTCTCTTAAGGCAATGTTTTACAAAACCAGGGTTCTACGATATTCACGAGAGGATGGGGTCATCACAGGTTATTAAAGACAATGTGTGAGAATAATGAAGCCAGTGTTCAGGGTTTTGTGTTTAACTCCAAGTTCCTTTTCTTCCAGGTACGTCTACAAACTCTGTCCGTTTAACAAAGTGGCCCAGAAACCAAAGCATGGGGGTTCCGAAACTAGCCTTGGGTAAGATGATTTTGGGCTTATTCCTGACTGAATGGTGTGGCTGATATTTGGAGACAAGAAGGAAAGCTTGGAGCAGTATTTAACAATACGCTGGCATTCTGTAGTAGGCTGTGGGGTTGAGGCAGTCAGAACTGTAGTCCCTTCTATACTCGAACGTGAACAAATCCGAGTAATTCAAGTCCGATTACTTGTTCACCATCCATGCTGCCTAACGGTTGCATAACCCAGTGGGCTAGGGGTGTGGAGTTGAGCGGGTGCCAGACTGCAGCTGGATGTGAAAGCTGTGGGGGAAATGTGGGCTGCCCGGGATTATTCCAGGGTATCGAGACCGGATCGATCAAACTCACTGAATGGAGGATGGTGTGATGCCTTGTGCCAGTCTAGTTTAGTATCGATCACATTAGATGTGTATTCGAGCACTTTGGTCCCAAAACAAAAACTGCATTGCTGGCTCTCAGCACCAGAGACCTGGGATCCATCCTGACTGCGGGTGCTGTCTGTTTGGAGTTTGCATGTTCTCCCTGTGACATCCAGCTGCTCCGGTTTGCTCCCACATCCCAAAGACACCCGGGTTTAGAGGTCAATTGGCGTTTGTAAATTGTCACTAGTGCATTGGGTGTGAAAGTGGGAGAACATAGAGCTGCTTTATGGTGGTGGCTGGTGGCCATAAACTGGGAAAAGGAGATGCAGGAATCTGCTGGAGCTGCAGGGAGGGAGGGAGTGAGTGAGTGAGTGATGTAAACCGGGTGTCCATGGGTACACAGTTACCTGCTCATTGAGTGCATGGGAGCAGTGAGGGTGAGAACTGATCAATAACGTTAACTATTTAACTTTGGCAGGGTGTGGAGCTCGTGGGCCGGACCAGACAACAACAAGTTCAGTGTCATGAAGTACGACCATGGTACTGGCTGCTGGCAGGGCCCCAACAGATCCACCATGGTCAGTGCCTTTTGATAAGTTCTGACAAGTGTGAATGGTTTCTTGTGTCGTGTGGGGTCAGTGGTGCTTAAGCCAGGGGCAGTAGTTGTACTGCAAGCAGCGGGTGTCCGAGTCTGGCCAGTAGTTTTACAGCAGTGTGTACGGTCAGTATACCCCATTTGTGGGGAGTCTGGGCAGTGGTTTACCTCAGTGTCTAGAATATGTGGACAGTAAATCTTCTCGGAACCCTTTCAAGCTCGACAATATGTGGGGCACGCAGTGTTTATATCTTTTGTGTGTGTGTGTGTGTGTGTGTGTGGCACGTGTGTGTGTGTGTGTGTGCTGCACTGTGTGTGTGTGTCGCACTGTGTGTGTGTGTGTGTGTGTCGCACTGTGTGTGTGTCGCACTGTGTGTGTGTGTGTGTGTGTGTCGCACTGTTTGTGTGTGTCGCACTGTGTGTGTGTGTCGCACTGTGTGTGTGTGTCGCACTGTGTGTGTGTGTCGCACTGTGTGTGTGTGTCGCACTGTGTGTGTCGTGTGTGTGTGTGCTGTGTGTGTGTGTGTGTGTGTGTCGCACTGTGTGTGTGTGTGTGTGTGTGTGTCGCACTGTGTGTGTGTCGCACTGTGTGTGTGTGTGTGTGTGTGTCGCACTGTGTGTGTGTGTGTGTCGCACTGTGTGTGTGTCTCACTGTGTGTGTGTCGCACTGTGTGTGTGTGTGTGTCGCACTGTGTGTGTGTGTGTGTGTGTGTCGCACTGTGTGTGTGTCTGTGTGTGTGTGTGTGTCGCACTGTGTGTGTGTGTGTGTCGCACTGTGTGTGTGTGTGTGTCGCACTGTGTGTGTGTGTGTGTGTGTCGCACTGTGTGTGTGTGTGTGTGTGTCGCACTGTGTGTCGCACTGTGTGTGTGTGTTCTACAAGTCGAGTTGAATATGTAGTAGGGTCAGGTGCTCTAACAGCAATTGTTGATTACCTACAGGTGAAGCTTTCTTGTGGTAGAGAGACAATGGTGTTGTCGACCTCTGAGCCAAGCCGTTGTGAATACCTGATGGAATTTTCAACTCCAGCCTTTTGTCAGGAAGGTGTTCATGATGGCGGTGACCACGATGAGCTGTGAGCTGCGGGCAGTGGACAAAACAGGTGAAATAACGCGCGCAGGTTCCTGTCCTCTGTCCTCTGATAGAACTGCCTTGAACCAGGAGGCTGCGAAACTGCACATCTGGGAGAGGACTAAAGAGCAACATGTTTTATTGTTATTAACTCACACTCACACTAATGGCACCTTGCTCAACACTCTGTCAATCTCATGGGGGAAGCATTGCAGGTATTAGGTACCCACACTAGACTTTTTTAGATCTGTTTTCACAACTTTGTCTCTGAACAGAGCATTTCTTGAGGCTAAGTTGTTGTTCACCCAATCCATCAACGTGTGTTGGAATAAACCCAAGTTTAAGCCAAAGACTAAAAGCTGGAGTAACGCATCGGGTCAGGAAAGAATGATGAATCCTTTATTGTCACGTGACAAGTCAGTGAAATTCTTTGCAAGGGTGTCGACAGTTACAAAGCACCTCTGGAGAGAAGGAATAGGTGACATTTCGGGTGGAGACTGAGTCGGGGAAAGGGGAACTTGTGAACCCCTGTTCCCAATGTTACTGTTCTTTCTCCCGCAGGTGGACAGTCGTCTTGGTGAAGAAGCGACTGAGAAGAGTTGGAGGAGCTTGCAGCACTGCCGACCCAGCGAGCTCATTCTCTCCCACACTCACTTTTATATTTAGCATCAGCCCTCGCAAAATATTCCCTCGCTCCCCAGGGCACCTCACCTCCCCTTCCTATCACAGACCTCATCAAAACTTTACAAGTCTCTGGTTTTTAACCTGGGTTTTCCCCTCTCCTTCCTGTTATTGAATCCACAAAGTGGTGCCCAGAGTGCATGCTGCAAAGGTCTTTGAAATTAAGTTGAACTTTTCAGTGATTTTAAAACTATAAAGGGGGGGGTGGGAATCAATGGGCTGATTGGAGCTATGGTACATGGGTTGCAATTAATACGTGGGTTAAAGTAAGTTTTATTCTGCTCAGGACTCTATTGTGGGCTGCTGCCTCTAAGCTTCAGTGTGTCTGGGATTTCCTTTCCTACATGCTACCTCCTCCATCCCCATCCCCGCTCTCCCCCCCTCTCTCTCTCTCCCCCCCTCTCTATCCCCCCCCCCCCCCCCCCCCCCCCCCCCCCCCATCAGTAGCTGTTAATGTTGGAAATATCCTAAATGTGAAAACAGTAAAATACCAAGCTCTTGTCTGTGTGGAGTTTCTACTTTGAACTCTCCTCCCCCCCCTCTTGTGTTCCTCTCCTTATAGCGGGTGCTTGACACCTTTGCCCCCCCCCCCCCGGCAGGAGACCAAGGCAGTTACAGGGTGGGTTTTTCTAACCGGTGTCTCTCTGTACTCAGCTGGCTGGATTCAGGCGAGTGAAACATTTCACGAGGCATTATTTATCTTCTGCAAGGGGCAGGTGTGTTTTCTTTAGCCTCTGCTGTGGTGACAGTGGGTAATTCAGCATTGAGCTGCCATTTGTTGATATGCTGCTCCTGTAACTCCCTTCCCCACCAACATCCAGGCAGATTCCATTCAAGCAGCCCACTTTAGTAGTATCTCACACCCAGTTTTTCTACTGACCTCTAGTCTCTATCCATGCAATCGTGTCTTAACAAATTGTCAGTGGGATCATTGTATTTTTTTTAACCTAGACTGTCTTTCCAGAGGCGACCAAACGTGTTGGTTGTTGTCCTTCCAGGCAGGCTGCCTTGTCAGCTGTTTACAATCACATGCTGCCCTGGTCAAATGTATTAAATTGTATTAAATAACTATCTTCTGGTGATAATAAAATAAACAGGTGGCTGGAACCGGACCTGATGTGTTTTCCTTCCATTTATTTAATCGTAGGAAACGTCGGTGGGATGGGTTAGAGAGTGTAGCCCCTCTGATTGACCGCGTGCAGTGGACAGGACAGGACAGTGCAGCTCAGCCCAGGCTCGCTGGTAAGGCAAGATTCACTGCAGAGTCATACCGCAACATCGAGGCAGCAAGTTGCTCCTTGTGGGATTGAAAGCACTCGGTGATAATCTCAGGTGGATAGCAGCTTGTAAATGGGGCCAGAATGGTCCATGGTGATTCTAGACCAACACTAGCAGACAATATCACTGGCCCATCCTGGTCAGTATTGCCCAGTAGGAATCAATGGCCCATTATTGTCACTGCAACTCCATTTATATACAATCACTAATAATCTTACAGCAAACAGGCACAATAATATGTCAGTACAAGGGTGTAGGAGAAGAGGTTTACACAGAATGGCCATGTTTCTGGTGCATTTCATATTCCACTCCACAGGCCTGATGACAAGAGTTTAATCCATGTGTGTTTATTCCACACACATACTAACATGGACAAATAAAAACATGTGTATCTCTACCACCCTGTGCCGCGTTCTATAACAGACATAAAACCCACTCATACTCATGAAAAATATGCTCTTGGTTTATCTAGCTGTTTTACCACTCGTAAAAAAATGTGTGTAAGCGAGTGTTGAGATCAGATCCCTTGTCATTTTCAAATCAATTTCAATGTTCATTGCAGTGAACACTAAAGCCCTGTTTAACTGTACATGGCTAGTGGCTAATTTATTGCCAAAACCATTCTCTCTCTCTCTCACCCTCTCTAAGTGTTGAGAAAACTTCTCATCTCATCTCAGTCTTGGTGTTTTTACAGAGTAAAATAAAGGGCACTAGCGTTCCACACCCTTGCTACTTACTCACTGTTTGGGTGAAAACATTTCTCACTGATCCCCTTCATTATTTTCACCAGCTTCCTTAGCCCATTTATCAGCCCAGTCTACGCTACCTAGTTTTTGATTAAATGTGCCCTTAGCCCCCACTGTACAAGAGGGTGAGGCAAGATGAAGACTAAGTTCTCTTCACAGTGTTTAAGGGAATGAAGACTTGTTGACCAGTTCAATGACACGACAAGAACAGCAACTCTGCAATAAGATTCTGAAGTTTATTGTCTGGCATGAAAAGTACAAATAATCAAACAGTTCAATGAAAAATGTTTACAGCTTTCACATTTGTATTCCCAGTAATAAATACTCTAAACTAGCAAGTTTGTTCCAACAAGAAATCAGCCATAATTTACCATCGAAATAAATATTAAGTTAAAGGATCGTAGGAACTTTTACCCTCTCCCCCAACTAAATACACCAAAGAGAAAAAAGATCTGTGCCTCCCCACTAATGCTTCGAACATTCCAGTCGCCAAGTTTAGGGGTTCACGGTTTTTCAGTGAACCCCTGAACTTTCTCCCCCCTTCCCCCCCCCCCCCCCCCCCCCCCCCCACCCAATCCCATTCCATCCTTCACAATCCAGTCAACTGGATCCCCCTCATCTGGAAAACATCTATGAGTATCTCCGAGATGTGAGTTTGTGTTAAAGTTTCCCTTTGGTTGCTACCATTCACTCATTGCACCATTAGAGGATTGGTAAAGAGGTCAAATAAAATTAAAGAAATACCAAGCATTAACATGTTAAAATCCATTGACACTACTATTTGGATAAGACTGAAAATGTTGAACAAGACAAAAGTAATAGCAAAGTTATAACAACTATCACACAAAGTAACTTCCTAATACTCAATATTTTTGTTCCGTATGTCACGACATAATCAGGGCATCTGACGAAGAAAAGCCATCCTCAAACTTTTAAGTTTGTTCCCTTAAGAATAAATTAAGCTAAACCACTTATTGGTAAAATTAAAGTCGTTTTTTGTTTAAAACTTGCAAATATAAAGGAAACATAAATATACACAGAACGACTTTTACAATGCGGTAATATATATTCAACCTCTGAATAAGTTAAGCTACAAGAAGCTATTAATTGCCAAAATATTAACTAGGTCATGGAGCTTTTTTTAACATTTTTTTTTGTTCTGCAATGTAAGCTACCACAGATTCGTACAATACACGTAACACGGCTTTAAAACAATAGAAAATCTTTTTTTTAAACTTTTTTTAATCTTAAAAACTATTCTAACAAAATGAGACCCATGTTTTACACATAGTTCCAGACACAAAGAAACGTCTGACGTTAAAGAGAGAAAAATAATAGCAAAAAAGTGAGAATGCAAACTAACTGGCAGGTTTGGTAATAGTCAGGTCTTGGGGGAGAGGACGGGGAAATTTTTAAAAAGCCCCACCCCCCCCCCGCACACAACGTCAACATGGGTCAAAGCAAGGTTGAAAATCAAAAGGTAACAGAGCCTTTCGTGCTTTGCTCGGTTTTGAAGATTGGTAGGGCTTGCGTCAGTAGCTTTCTGAAAACCTTTCCTTAGGAACACACAAAGGGTCAACTAGCACCTACCTTCCCCAACAAAGGAAGAATAACGTATCTTAAAGAGGTGATAAAGTTAAATAAATATACTGAGGCCCTCAAACGGATGATCAAACTATTTGGATTAAAGAGAATAGTGTCAAAAATAAAAAGCTTGACATCATTGGGTTTTCCTTTCATTTTGTCCCTTGCTTTCAACTTCAGTAACTGGGCCAAGTTTTAACCGGGCTCTTTCCCAAAGACCCCAATTTGCTCCCTTTCTTGTCCGTCGGCAGGTTGCTGAGATCAACAAAGTCCGTGGACAGAGCTTGTTGTTTGGTCTTCCTTCATAAGCCACAGCACAGGTGTGTTGAGGCCAGTCCGGGATGAATCACTAAGACCAAAGACCTTACCGCAGAGACAGCATGTCCACTTGGGTCTTCCTTGACTTTAAGAAAAACCCTTTCGGACCAGTGATAACTGATGCTGCTCCTCACCGTAGGGGACAATTGGTGGTGTCTACCACCAGATACTTGTCCACATATTGGACAATATCTGCTTGACTCTACAAACTAACGAGACTGAACTGAAGTTTGACACTTCTCTACAACAGTTTAACTGAAGAATAAATTTTATGGGGAGGGGTGTTGACATTGCGTTGTATAAATTGCCATAAACCATCTTTGGGGCCAGACATCCAAATTGAATAAGTAATACATGTATTTAAATAGCATCTTACTGGGTCTATCAAAAACAGCTCAACCCTCCATATATAATGAATGACTTTGCAAATGTGGTGAGGGGGGGAATACCGTGCATGCTTCAGAAGAAATGTTAAATTCTTTTCCTAAAAAAAACTTACACCTCCAAAAGGAACAAAATCTAAAAAGGACTTTGCGAGCAAGGCAATTTGTCCATATTGTTCTAATCAAACGTTTCCAAGGCTGGCAAAGCCAGCTAGTTGAAAGTCAATTGACTTTTATTTTTTTGGCAATCTTCTCTTTAAAAATGTCGATCTATTACAGCAATTAAACAGGAAGGCCTCAACGAAATCTTGTCAGCTGTTATGATGTCACTGTGTGGAACCTGTTCTGTTGAGAGAGCGCTCCCCAGCAAACTATATGCTCTCAGTATTACTGAGTACAAACTTAGTATCAACAATTCTTGCTCGAAAACAATGTGTTTTATGCTCCCATTTTTTGTCTTAAAAAGTTTATCAGCCTAGAGCACGTGACAAAACTGTCCAACCCTCCCACTAAAAGAACATAGCCTGTCAAAATATTCTCTTTTTTTTCGATCAAGGTTCTGTAAAAATTTTCAATGAGGTCTTTTTCTTTTTTATAAAAATAGATTTTTTTAAACCCATTCACATCAAAGAGATCACCTCTTTGGCAAGATTTATTATAATATGAAAAGTCATCAAATGTTTTGCCAATGTTGTTTTGTTAGAACCCTCCCATCCCAGCTTGGTATAAGGACTTTTTACAATATTCTATCTATCACAATAAATAGGAAGAGCTTGGAAGGGCGGAGACAAATGATTAGAAGTCTGCATCATATTCTTTCAACAGGTCTTCAGGAGTTTTAGATACATTGTCAAGGGAATCACTTATGAATTTTCCTTTTTAAAAAAAAGCCTATACATTAATACCTTTCATTTCTCTTTTGTCAGTCCTTCCACACTCAAAGCATTATTTGAGAGATTTATGTTGCTCTGAATACACTAGACCCTCTCTAGAACTAACTGCAAGGAGGTATCCTATATATAATGGTTGAATGGACATGATACTCCACCTGTGATGCAATGAGGTTTTTGATCTTGATAACAATCCAGAATACGTTTCATTCTTGAATGCAGCAACACATTCCGTATTCTGGATGTATTTGTTCAACTAAATGGTAGAATGCATGATTGGAAGGTGATGAATGCCAATCGCAACAGGGCATGAACAGCCCCAACGTTAGGTGGGAGGGGGAGACAATTTGTTTGCTTTTCAAAACAACTCCAAAATATGTTGGGGAGGGTGGAATCACATCAATCTGTAGTTGTTTGGAAAACCAATGTTGTCTCCAATTGAGTGGGAAAGTACATTGAGCTGAATCGAGAAATGTTCAAAGAAAGATTCTACACTATTGTTGGCAAGTCTGAGCTTGTGTTTTGGTGTCTGGATATATTTTGGTAGCATTGTTTCCCCACACACGGCACCATAGATAGAACGAGTCCGATGCATGAAGCCCTCGTTATACACAAGATCGGACTGAGAGATGTGGGCACTTCTGGCCAACACAGGGCAAAGGGAAGACCTCAGGAAGCGTAATGGTGAGTGAGTGTGGAGCCATTGTGTGCAATGCGTACACTTTCTAATCTTTGATGGGACTTCACTCATACAAACAAACAAGGCTTTCTGGGTATGTTTTTCCAACAGCTAACTAATCTCTCAGGCACATAAACAGCCCTTCTTGCTGAATTGTTTGCTGATCAGTTTGATGATCATCACCAATAAATGCTGTGGTGATAAAATGAACCTCTCAGACACTTGGACTGCATTATTATAGTCTCTTCAGTAGCCATGCAGAGGAGTAAAGTGTGCTATAGTGAGAGGTGTTGGTTTACATGTCTGCGACAACTAAGGGGCTCTAAGCTGCACGTTATGTATTATATCACAATGCTGAGAAACCATTTGTTAGTGGCGTGCATTAAATTGTGCCTATTAATAATGGAATTATAGACTGTACATTATTGATGGTGCTGACATATCACTAACAATGTATCGAATAAAGTTTGATAGGGTTTACTGAGGTTGTGCATTACAGCGAGAGAACAGAGTGATTCATTTGGTTTTCTGATCAGAGGGAGCCACAAACAAACTGCAAACTAAGAGGTGAAGGTCAATGAGTGAATGTGACAGTGAAGAGTTTGCTTCCTGTGACTGGCTCTGAGGTCTGCCCTTTGTAGGCCCCAGACCAGAGTTACCATGAAGCTGTACAGAGACTGTAAAACCCATCACTGGGCAAGCCAAGACAAATCCAGTTCAAAGTTGACCAGTCCTGACCAACACAAGCCTCAACCATCCACTCCCAACCTCCCACTCTTGGGAAGAGGCCAGCTCAGTCCCAGATCATTCCCAACTCAGTCCCAGCTCAGTCCAAGGTCATCCCTGTAGCCCAACACATCCCCACAGCCCAGCTGAGTCCCAGCTCACCCCTACAGCCACCACAGTGCTGGCTGGATGGATGCTCTCTCTCCAGCTGAGGGAAGTGATTGATAGGATTGGTTGGATTTGGTTGGGGCATGATGTCACCGACCCAAGCCAGGATAAGAAACAGCCCTGAATCACCACGATACATTAGTACATCAACAGATGAACACCAGGTCTCTGTGACATGAAGCTTATATACATGTGCAAGGTACATCTCCAAACAAGATGTATTCACTCAAGAATTCCCAGCCACACACTACAACCCTGCCTGATAGACACTTCCCATTGCCAACGGCAGCAATACTGCTGATTGTCCCCTCATTCTGCCTCCACTCACATCCCTGCCTCATCGTAGACAGATAGACATCTGGGACCTGCTTCAACGAGCTGTGGAAGAACAAGGCGCTATTCTGTATTAAATGCAGTGCAACGTACAACGCAGTAGGTTTGGAAGTAACACTGACGTGGGGATGGATGAGGTGGGATTGCCGCTTTAACTCCTCTGCCGCGGGTGTTTTTGGTTACGGGGCCCCTTTTTGGTGACTGCTGGACTTTGCCCCCTTTGCTAAACGGTTGGATGTCAAGTGCTGGAAGTTGATCTGCAATCCCTCAGCTCAGTGCAAAGATTGGAATATCTGTCCATTCACTGACATAAACCCATGCCATGTGGTGAAAGCCCACGGACTGTTACATGGTGGGTAGTGGCCATGCAGAGGCCGATAAAATGTCGGCCCCACCAGTGGCCTTGCTCACGGAGCAGTCAGTATGTAGGGGCCACACTGCCAATCTATCGGTTCCCAGCCAACCTCATCCCATGGCTTTGAATGGAAAGGTGTTTGTCATGGAAGGACAGCAGACAGATGTCCTGCATAGGACAGGGTTGGAGGGATGTGGGCCAAACGCGGGCAGGTGGGACTAGTGTGGCTGGGGCATGTTGGCCGGTGTGGGCATGTTGGCCGGTGTGGGGGTTGGTCCCACGCTGTATCACTCAATGTGATGAGTTTGTCCCTTCCCCAGTGACCAAGACCCCCAACAGGCAGGGAGCTCGGGGGGTTCTGAACCTGTGGTTGTTTGTGATCTAGGTGAGGGTGTACATGCCTCTGATAGTAAACGTGACGTGCCCTGTTCTTGATATGTACGTGAACATCTGTGTGCATGTGTGTACCTGATCAAGGAAGGCTCTGGGCTAGTTGTTTGGACCTGTCTGTGACGATGGTCCTGTGTCTGTGGACATACTGCTGTGTGTGAGGGAGACTTGTGTGTGTCGTGTAGTTGTAATTCTCAACTCTCTCGGACATATGGCAACTGAGCAGAAGACGGTGGAAGTCTTTGTTGTCGTGACCTGTTGACTTGGGACTAATGGGCAGCAAGTTACACACAGGGAAGTGGAGGAACTCAGTGGGCCGGGCAGCATCTGTGGGGGAATGAACAGGCGACGTTTCGGGACGGGACCATTCTTCAGGTGTGGGTGATGACTGACCCACTGTGGGTGGGATGGACACGATGGCTCACGCCTCTTGACCTGTCATCTCCAAGAAGATGGCCATGCCTGTCCCACAATGGTGGAGCAGGGAGGTGGTCAGTGTCTGTGAAGTCCCTGCAGGAATAACTATCTTATCACCATGAATCCTGTCGTGAAATGATATGTGAGCTCCCCGCTGTGTAGGTTGAATCAGGGTTCAGCTTGGCCACAACTTGGGGGTGAGAGCAATGAGGTTGTGACATCCAGGTTTACAAGGACCTCGCAGTCAGGAATGGCCTGGAGTTCCCCAGTTTGATATTGCCATCGCGTTTTGCCGGCATGATAGACAGAAAATGCTGGAGATAGACAGAAAATGGATAGGTGACTGGAGTAACTCAGCGGGTCAGGCAGCATCTGTGGAGAACATGGATAGGTGACGTTTTGGGTTGGTACCCTGCTTCAGACTGCGTCTGGCTGTTGTTCGGAACTTGATCAGGAGTTGACTGAGGGTCTGCTGCCCATTCTCGGAGTGGCCACAAACGCGTGAGGGTTTTCAGAGAGAACTGGGGAAGAGAGATGGATGGCCACCATGGAACTGTGACCTGGAGAGGCGAGGAGATGTGGGACAGGTACAGGTGAGACAGGAAGTGTGAGGACAGGTGGCCGGTCCAGTCACATGCAGGGTTGGGAACAGCCTCTCCAGCTCCACACCATGGGGGGGGGGGGGGGGGGGGGGGGGGGGGGGGGGGGGGGGGGGGGGGGGGGGGGGGGGGGGTGATAGAGGGGGGAGGTGTTGGGGGGGGGAGAGAAGTGCAAAGCTTTCCCGCTAAGGCATCCACAGGCTAACCATTCTCGCCTCATTAAACTGACGAAGACCATCATGTAAACAGCTTAATTCTAAATATGAAAGAATCTCATGCTTCAATTTTACTTTATAAATATATGGAGGCATCAAAGCACATTCTACATCATCTCAGGAACCTGTGTGCGGAGCGATCGAATGAAGGTTTAGAGGGGCAGAGGGTTGAAAGATCCAGCCTCCACGACTTGCAGCCTCGACATTAATGTGTCTGTATAAAAGATCCCGGGCAAACAGGCCATCAAGGCACGAACACGCAGCCGGCTACAAACTATTCCGCTCACTCGCGTTATCTGGTGAACGCCAGAACCATTATCCTTCACGGTTCTCACACAGAGAACGGTCACATAACGATCATTAAGAAGCTATAAACGCGTCTCACCAGTAGTTTTAAAACAGGGGGCGCCGCCACTTTACTAGCATTTCATCATTAAGGGGGAACCCATTTGGAAAATAAATAGTTCAACGCACAGACACAGTCCATGTGCAGCAAGCATGCTACTGAAGGGGAGAGATATCCAGCAGATATTGCCTGTCCGCCAATGCCCTTTAACGCCTCTGCACGGGAGCAACGCCAAGACTCTTCGTGTAAGCATCGTTACAAAATACTAATTCTATCAATAATATCACAGCACAATAGTTCACACCCAAACTATTCCTTAATCGAGATCCCAGACTGCAGCCTATGAGCTGCAGGCGACAAACTCTCTTGGCAGTGGTGACCGGCCAAGACTGGGGACATTGATTACAGTAAATGCACTTTAGTGGTGGACAGACTACAGCCCATGCTTTAGCTGTAAGGTATTGCACATTTTTCTTTTTGTTGAGATCTTGGTTAATGAAACCGTGGAAGGAACAAGGAAAAAGAGAAAAAAAGGTCAATTAATTAATGCTGCAATTCATAAATATTCCCCATCAAAATATTTTTTTTTCTATGTCAATTGCAACCACACGACACTTCTGAAAACAGGTCTTAGTGAAAATGTTCTAAGTTTCCCAGCTTTCTGTTCTGCCCATCATTACAAGAGAAAATCACCTTCAAAGAAGGCAGTTATAAGTATTATTATTAATATTAGGCTGGGTTGAAAACCCCCTGCGTAGTATTGATTTATAGGTATTATAGTCATATAATAAGAGCTATGAAAAAAGTATTCAAAGTTGTTTATGAAATAGCTTCCTGGTTATTTGTTGTAAGATGTCCTGTATCAATATAACGCTAACACTGGCTCTTGAAAAAGTCTGTTTGATTCACTGTAAGCCCAGGTATATTAATGGATATTTTTTTTTGTTTTTTTGTTGTTTTGTTTTGTTGCTGTGAGTGTGTTTGGTGAAGTACTGATCGTTTTGTGTTGGTTGTGGAGGGGCGCGTGTTTGTGTTGCTTTCTCTCTCTCTCTCCACGGGGGGTGGGTGGGGGTGAGGGTGGGGGGGGGGGGGAGGGGGTGGGGGAGGGGAGCCCCTTCACGACTTGTGTGTCTTGCTGGTCTTGAAGGAGACCTGCAGAACGCGGTCCCCAAGACGATAGCCGTTCAGGCTGGCGATGGCCATAGCCGCCTCGTCGTAGTTGGTCATGGTGACGAAACCGAAGCCTTTGCATTTGTTGGTGTTGAAGTCGCGGATCACCTTGACGTTGGTGACGGCCCCAAACGGCCCGAAGAGTTGCCACAGGACGCTCTCGTCTGCCTCTGGAGACAAGTTGTAAACAAAGATGCACCAGCCGGTACCTGTGGGACCAGACAAGTTGACGCCTGCCAAGCTGGTCATGCCCTCAATGGTGATGGGAGAGAACCTGGTAGACAGAGACAGAGGACTGCTTGGGTGTGAATCACGCATTGTACCACATTGCATCACACAAACATCAGCAGCATCTACATTGTTATAGGAGCAGAATTATCTCCCACTATCCTTGATTGGTCTTTGCTGGCTTTACCTTGCACTAAACGCTATTCCCTTATCATGTATCTGTACACTGTCTCGATTGTAATCATATATTGTCTTTCTGCTGACTGGGTAGCAGCAACAGCTTTTCACTGTACCTCGGTACACGTGACAATTATCTGGTGAACTGAGCAGGAAGTTGATACACTAACACCATCCCTCCACACCCTGTCTGATGGTCAGTCCACATGGTCCAGAATCTCCCACTAGTTCATGTTCATGAACAGAATTAGGCCATTCGGCCCATCATCTTCTCCGCCATTCAATCATGGCTGATCAATCTCTCCCTCCTAACCCCATTCTACTGCCTTCTCCCACAATAGACAATAATAGGTGCAGGAGTAGAGGCCATTCGACCCTTTGAGCCAGCACCGCCATTCAATATGATCATGGCTGATCATCCAACTTAGTATCCCGTACCTGCCTTCTCTCCATACCCCCTGATCCCCTTAGCCACAAGGGCCACAACTAACTCCCTCTTAAATATAGCCAATGAACTGGCCTCAACTACCCTCTGTGGCAGAGAGATCCAGAGATTCACCACTCTCTGTGTGAAAAAAGTTCTTCTCATCTCGGTTTTAAAGGAGTTCCCCCTTATCCTTAAGCTGTGACCCCTTGTCCTGGACTTCCCCAACATCGGGAACAATCTTCCTGCATCTAGCCTGTCCAACCCCTTAAGAATTTTGTAAGTTTCTATAAGATCCCCTCTCAATCTCCTAAATTCTAGAGAGTATAAACCAAGTCTATCCAGTCTTTCTTCATAAGACAGTCCTGACATCCCAGGAATCAGTCTGGTGAACCTTCTCTGTACTCCCTCTATGGCAATAATGTCCTTCCTCAGATTTGGAGACCAAAACTGTACGCAATACTCCAGGTGTGGTCTCACCAAGACCAATGTGATCACGGCTGATCATCCACTATCAGTACCCCGTTCCTGCCTTCCCCCCATACCCCTTGACTCTGCTATCTTTAAGAGCCCTATCTAACTCTCTCTTGAAAGTGTCCAGAGAATTGGTCTGCACCATCTCTCAATGCAACCAAGGCCGTGCCTCAGTGGGGAAATATCGTGCGTGGTTTGACACATGATATATGGATGTTGGTCCTGAATCACAGGATATCGTTCCTAATCAACATGAGAATGAACAGAGGGATGTTGTTCTCTCACTGCCTCTCCAAGGACAACTTGTTGGGTCACCATTTAACAGAGAAAACTCAGGTATTAAAAAAATATAGAAAATAGACAGTGCAGATAGGGAACAGGCCCTTCGGCCCACAATGTCCATGCTGAGCGTGATGCCAATCTTCTCTGCCTGTAAGTGATCCATATCCCTCCAGCCCCTGCGTATCCATGTACCGATGTAAAGGCCCTTTATGCACCAATATTGTACCTGCCTCCACCACCACCCCTGGCAGCTAGTTCTAGGCCCCCACCACTCTGTTTAAAAGGAAAACAAACTTGCCCTGTACATCTCCTTTACAAATTCCCCCCTTCTCACCTTATAGCCGTGCCCACTGATCACTGGCATCTCCATCTGTGATATGGTTCTGACTGTCTACCCTATCCATGTTTCTCAAATGTTTATATACTTCTGTGAGGTCTCCCTTCAACCTCTGACGTTCTACAGAAAACAATCCAAGTGTGTCCAACCTCTCCTCATATTTATAGCCTCTAATCCTGGCAGAATCCTGGTAAACCTCCCGTGAACCCTTTCAAAAGCCCCGACATTCTTCCTATAAGGGGGCGAGAGGAACTGCAGCCAAACCAAAGTCCTATAAAGTTGCATCATGACTTCCTGACTCTTGCCCTCAATGCCCTGACCGATGGATGCAAGCGAACCGTAACCCCTTCTGTCTCAGGGTGAGATATTCAGTTAAAACATAAACTCATCTATTTACCTCAAATTCACATTTTTTTGCAATGTTAAGAAACACATTATTGTGCAGCAAAGGCAACAGGCAACATATCGAGGCATGGAAACTGTAAACCATTAACTGAGAAGAATAAATGTGTGAGGTGCTGAGAATGAGGCACTTAAATAAAAGCAGGGGTTAGAATGTCCAGCAATACAAATGGGCCACAGGGAAACAAAGATCATGCTTCTTGGAACTAAAACCCACCCGTGTTGGGGAAGAGAATGTTTGTTCAGAAATATAACAAAGAATTTTACAGTAATTCAGTCAATTGTGTAACTACAATGGCAAAGACTGCGTTATCTGGGCACCCAAGTCCACAGTGTAGGGGTGTGAGTGAGGGGAGGTATGGAGGTGAGGATTAGGACAAGATCAATATGAGGTTACCTGGCGACAGGTAGTCAGGTGGTCAGGCACTGGAAGGTGTGTTCTGCAGGCAGTCGGCAAGTGGATTAGAGGGGAGATGAGGGGTTAGTGGACCAGAGGGGAGTTGTGTAGCCAATCTTCCAACAGTGGAAGTTGACGACTGCACGAAGGAATGATTCTTGATTAGAACTGGGTGTCAAGGGTTACGGAGAGAAGGCAGGAAGATGAGATCAGCCATGATTGAATGGTGGGGTAGACTCGATGGGACGAATGGCCTAATTCTCCTCCTATGACGTGAATATTCAACAGATTCACTTTCTGAAGATTGTTGGGAGAGAGATGGAGAGGGAGGGAGAGCAAGGGTTACTTGAAGTTAGATAAGTCAATATTCATACCGTTGGAAATAGAGTGGATGTGGAGAGGATATTTGCACGAGTGGGTCTAGAACCAGAGGTCATAGCAGAATAAATGGACGTTCTTTTAGGAAGAAGATGAAACAATTTATTGTTGGTGAATCTATGGAATTGAATGGATATTCTTAAGGCAGAGACACGTAGATAGATTCTTGATTAGTACGGGTGTCAGGGTTATGGGGAGAAGGCAGGAGAATGGGGTTAAGAGGGAAAGATAGATCAGCCATGAATGAATGGTGGAGTAGACTTGATGGGCCGAATGGCCTAATTCTCCTCCTATGACTTGTGAATATTCAACAGATTCACTTTCTGAAGATTGTTGGATACATCCTTAATGGGGAGCAGAGAGAATGGTTTGGACTCGGACCTGGCAATGGTGGGACAGAGAGCTTCTACCAGCTGTAAACTCATAGTGATGAGTTTATGTTGTCTGTTCCCACCCTGGGGTCAGCCTTCCTGTCCACCAGGGAAAAGTCGAATCCAACAGAACATAAAGGTGAGGAAAGCAGCAAGGGACAAGAATGTTTGTTTGTTGCAGAGAATGTTGAGCTGGAACAGGAGCAGAGCTTTATAGAGACAACCAGGCAGGTTGTTGTGACCAAAGTGTCTGTGGTTGACTGGTAAACAAGAGCTAACAACAGGTGAAAAAAGGCATCAACTTTTACTGTCCGGGTTACTGAGGCAAATGTTGAATTCTAGACCTTTGGTGGGACTTTAATTACCTCTTCACTCCGTACGCCATGTTCAGTAAATTGTCCAGCCTGTGATGTAGAGAGACGGAAGGGCGATGTTAGTAACTGAAATTGCAGCAGTTTTATCTGAAGTCAGAGAGAGAGAGTGAGAGAGGGGAGAGAGAGAGGGTGAGAGAGAGAGAGAGAGAGAGAGAGAGAGAGAGAGAGAGAGAGAGAGAGAGAGAGAGAGAGAGAGAGAGAGAGAGAGGGAGAGAGAGAGAGAGAGAGAGAGAGAGAGAGAGAGAGAGAGAGAGAGAGAGAGAGAGAGAGAGAGAGAGAGAGAGAGAGAGAGAGAGAGAGAGAGAGAGAGAGAGAGAGAGAGAGAGAGAGAGAGAGAGAGAGAGAGAGAGAGAGAGAGAGAGAGTGAGAGAGAGAGAGAGAGAGAGAGAGAGAGAGAGAGTGAGAGAGAGACAGAGAGGGAGAGAGAGAGAGAGAGAGAGAGAGAGAGAGAGAGAGAGAGAGAGGGCGAGTGAGAGAGAGTGAGAGAGAGAGAGAGAGAGAGAGAGAGAGAGAGAGAGAGAGAGAGAGAGAGAGAGAGAGAGAGAGAGAGAGAGAGAGAGAGGGAGAGAGAGAGAGGGAGAGAGAGAGAGAAAGAGAGAGAGGGAGAGAAAGTGAGAGGGAGACAAACAGCAGACATGGCAATAGAGGTATCAATGCACATCAATGCTTTCACTTCAGTTTAGCAGAATCATAACATGAAGATGATTTCTGAATTAAAACGACAGACTGTTCATTGATGATTAAACAGGTTTGACACTGTTTGTTTGCAGCAATTATAAAAGGTTTTCTTGTTAACCTGTTGAATCATCTCTTACCAAAAGCATCTCTGAAACGTACGTACATTTAGGAAGAGGAATATTTGTGACTAGACCCAGTGAGATTCTGTACTGCTAACACAATGTATACAAATAGCAGTCACCTCCAGCACTGACAAAGTCACAAAGCACGCCGACTTTGGAACCTGTTAGATTGTACAGTACACCATAGTCACTCCCCACAGTGGTGGTGGATGTTGGGGGTGGGGAAGAGCATTCACAATCTACTGGGCCTTAGAGGACATGTCCAGAACTGACCAGCAGTAACAGTGGCCCATAGTGGACATCTTAGCACTAACTAGATGGGGTCACTGGGCCTTAGAGGACGTGTCCAACACTGACCAGAGGGGTGACACTGGCCACTGGTGGACACTGAGTGGCAGTAACACTGGCCACTGGTGGACACTGAGTGGCAGTAACACTGGACACTGGAGGACAATGGTGGCAGTAACACTGGACAAGTAACACTGGACAATGGAGGATATCTCTATCACAGACCAGGGGCCCATTAGCACTACCAGCCAGCACCAGTGTGTCCTCACCTGAACCTCTGTGCCTGGTGATGCAGGGGGCCTGGGTATCTCCGGCTGCTGGACTGGTAGAGTTGAGACAGCAACGCTTGGCCTGTCTTTTGGCTTGGGTTGTTTGCAAACTTCACTGTGATTGGTTCAGTTGCTCCAAGGGGTTTCTGGCCATTCAGCCCTTTAATTGCTTCCTCTGCTTCTATCCTCTTGTCGAATCGTATAAACCCCACTCCTCGGGAGACTCCTGCAGGGGGAGAGAGAGGCAAGTGGTGTGAACATGAGTGTCTGTGTGAACACATTCATTATTCTATAACCTACCCCTTTGTGTATCGTTGCACAGTCTCCACTGCCTCCTAGTCACAGGTTCAAGCCCCACTCCAGAAACATTATAGATTCAGGAGAAATGTTTGTCACAGAGGAGGCCATTCAGCCTATTGTGCCTGTGCTAGCTCAGGAGAAACTGTCAGCTCTAATCTCAACTCTGGGTGCGGTTTTCAGAAATCATAACGAGCAGAATTAGGCCATTCGGCCCATCAAGTCTACTCCACCATTCTATCTCTCCTTCTCAACCCCATTCTCCAGCCTTCTCCCCATAACCTTTCACACCCCTACTAATCAATAACCTGTCAATCTTCGTTTTAAAAATTCCTTGTCCTCCACAGTCCTCCAAAAATGACTTGTCCTCCACAATCCTCTGTGGCAATGAATCCCACAGATTCACCACCCTCTGCCGAGTGAAATTCAATTCTCCTTTCTAAAGGTACATCCTTTTATTCTAAGGCTGTGGCCTCTAGTCCTCGACTCTCCCACTAGTGGAAACATCATCTCTACACAGGTCAATGCTCTTGGTCTGTTGATCGAGGTACATGGCCATTGTGCTGAGCTCCCCCACCACTCTCTAAAGCCTCGGCTATTGGTCACCTACACAGTTTGCCTAAATACCCCTCTAATCCCTCCGCCAAATGCTTCTATCCTGACCGCTTGGTTATTGATACAAATCTAGGCAGATGCTTCTGCAAGGGGTCAGGGGTGTTAGAGGGTCCTGACCCGAAACGTCCACTCCTTCCTCAGATGCTGCTTGACCCATTGAGTTCTTCCAGCACTTTGTCTTTTACTGAAGCTTTTCACTGTCCCTCGATACATGTGTCAATAATAAACTAAACTGAACATGTAGGAAGGAACTGCAGGTGCTGGTTTACACCGAAGATAATCACAAAGTGCTGGAGTAACTCAGCGGGACGGGCAGCGTCTCTGGAGAGAAGGAATGGGCGATGTTTCGGGTCGAGACCCTTCAGATGTGACAAGCAGGTCTCACTGGCCCCCTCTGCTGGACGTGTGTGGATGGAGATGACCAGGGAGCTGTCCGTGGTACCCAGTGTTTAGGACCTCCCGACATAAACATTGCCCCTTATCACAGTCCCTTCACACCACCATCGCCTATACTTCAATAACTCATCTTTCCACCAAACACATTAGCGTTCCCCAAAGGCATGAAATAACCTCATCCTTTCTTGACCCCATACAATCTTCTCTCAAAAGGTTTCTCTCTCTCTCATTCTATCTCTCATTTTTTGAATTCTCTCTTTCCTTTATTTCTTTTTGTCTCTTCCTGCCCTCCCAATGTTTCCTCTTCTCGTTCTATCTCATTGGAGTATAGTTTACACTCTCTCCTTAAACTTCCCTCTGAGTTGAGGTCTGATCCTCGCTTGCCCAGGCTGCGGCTCCACCACAATGCAAGGTGGATAGTGTTGGTTGCTGGCTGTCTTTAGATTTGATTAGACTAAAAGATCCTCATGAAGAGGTGTGAGCAGTGAATGTACCTGTGAGTGGAATCTGAACATATACTCAGACAGACGCAAGTTGTCAAAGGTTTCAGACAGTGAAGAGTAAAATTAAATCTCTTTAAGTGAAGACAGACCCAACCTGGAATGAATCTCATTGTAGACAGGCAAAGACAAGGAACAAAATACATCACCACAATAATATATAACTGTAGAAATAGCCTTGGTAAACTGAACGTTATAATCCCCAATACATGGTTGCCATGACATGGTTGGTCCATATAGAACATCATCGTGATAACAGGAATGAACAATTCTTTACACCATTCTCTAAAGAAAAGAACATGATGGGATGAGTGTATTTTATATCTGATTATGTGCAGGAAGAAACTGCAGATGCTGGTTTTCACCAAAGAAAGACACAAAATGCTGGAGTAACTCAGGCTGGAGTAACAGGCAACATCTCTGGAGAGAAGGAATGGGAGACGCTTTGGGACAAAGCTCTTCTTCAGACTTCTTCACCCATTCCTTCTCTCCAGAGATGCTGCCTGTCGCACTGAGTTACTCCAGCATTTTGTGATGATGGTCTCTACCCAAGATCACAGTCTCTGTTCCCAGTGGCCCTATTGGAGAGACCACACCTGTGTCCTACCTGTAACTTGGTCGACAAGGATGCGGGAGGTGATGATTCTGCCGTACTGTGAGAAGAGTTGCTCCATCTCTTTCTGGCTCATGGTTTTCGGGAGGCCACTGACGTACAGGTTAGCGTCTCTGATGGAGGCAGAGCTGGGACGGGCGTAGGAAACCTGGAGGAGAAGATCCGGTCAGTTGTGCTCAGTATGTGCGGCATAGTGTCATGGAGTCACAGACTGAGTCACAGACTGAGTCACAGACTGAGTCACAGTGTCATGGAGTCACAGACTGAGTCACAGTGTCATAGACTGAGTCACAGACTGAGTCACAGGGTCACAGACTGAGTCACAGACTGTCACAGACTGTCACAGACTGGGTCACAGTGTCACAGACTGAGTCACTGAGTCACAGAGTCACAGACTGAGTCACAGAGTCACAGACTGAGTTACAGACTGAGTCACAGACTGAGTCACAGACTGTCACAGACTGGGTCACAGTGTCACAGACTGAGTCACTGAGTCACAGTGTCACAGACTGAGTCACAGTGTCACAGTGTCACAGACTGAGTCACAGACTGAGTCACAGTGTCACAGACTGAGTCACAGTGTCACAGACTGAGTCACAGTGTCACAGACTGAGTCACAGTGTCACAGTGTCACAGACTGAGTCACAGACTGAGTCACAGTGTCACAGACTGAGTCACAGTGTCACAGACTGAGTCACAGACTGAGTCACAGTGTCACAGACTGAGTCACAGTGTCACAGACTGAGTCACAGTGTCACAGTGTCACAGACTGAGTCACAGAGTCACAGACTGAGTCACAGTGTCACAGACTGAGTCACAGAGTCACAGACAGAGTCACAGACTGAGTCACAGACTGAGTCACAGAGTCACAGACTGGGTCACAGAGTCACAGACTGAGTCACAGACTGAGTCACAGAGTCACAGACTGAGTCACAGAGTCACAGACTGGGTCACAGAGTCACAGACTGAGTCACAGACTGAGTCACAGAGTCACAGACTGAGTCACAGTGTCACAGACTGAGTCACAGAGTCACAGACTGAGTCACAGAGTCACAGACTGAGTCACAGTGTCACAGACTGAGTCACAGAGTCACAGACTGAGTCACAGTGTCACAGACTGAGTCACAGACTGAGTCACAGAGTCACAGACTGAGTCACTGAGTCACAGACTGAGTCACAGTGTCACACAGTCATGGACTCAGTCACAATATCAGAGAACAGGCCCTTTAACCCACCTTGTCTATGGTGACTGATCAATATCCATTTGCCTGCGTTTGGCCCATGTCCCTCTAAACTCTTTCTATCCATATATCTATCAAAAGGTCTTTTAAAAGTTGTAAATGTATCCGGATATCAGCTTCCTCTGCCAGCTCATTCCAGATATGAACTACCCTCTGAGTGAAAGAAAAATGCCCTTGAGGTCCTTATTAAATTCTTATTAAAGCTGAACCCCTCTCACCTGAAGCCTCTACCCCGGGCAAAAGGCTGTGGGCATCCACTTTATCCTTGCCCCTCATGATCTTGTACACCCCTCAGCCTCCAACACTCAACAAGAATGAAGTCCCAGCCTACCCACTTCTCCCAAACCTGGAAGCTCAGAGTGAAAAACATCATAACAGCATCAGTGGAGGCACTTGGTGGGACAAAGTGGTCTACTCTTGTTGCTACTTCCATGGGTCTTGTGGAAGGACAGTTGTCCCACTAAAGCTCACCCTTGCTTGGAGATACATTGGAGATACATTGGACATACATTGGAGATACATTGGAGATACATTGGAGATACCTAAGACTGTTCTCTACGCAATGGAGACCTCCGGCAACAATATTCATTTGAAAATCAGTCCAATTAAATGTGAAAGATGTGGCAGGATAAAGGTTTCAGCCACCGCTGTTTTGAAAAGGTTCGGCTAAATCGAAATGAAAGGCGAACACTGATAATATATTGAGACGGTTTGAATCTCACTTTCAGCCGATATTGCTGATGTGTTAAAATAAGCCACTAATTGCCTGCTACAGTGAACAGATTGAGCAGTGGAGTCTTGTCGAAGTGACCTCCCCATAATCCATCACACATTACAATCCAAGCTCCATCCCTGGAGAATTCCCAGGCTAATTTTGCCACGGTAATAATGCAATTCCTCCATCTGTCGGGCAAATTGGCTTTTAAAAAAGTCGCTCATCTAATCCGATGCACAGAAGGCAAAGAAAGGCCAGCGTTATGAACTAAGGCACTCATTACAGCGACATCCCATGGGACGAGGTGCAAATTGGTGCATAAATTAACCCTAAGGGATCCTGGTCTCCATGGCAACCTCCAACACACGCACATCCTTTCCATCAAAGACTCGTCCTCCCGATCCTTACAACAACTAAACAAAGGTGAAGTAGGGAGGGAGAGCAGTGATTGATGATGTTTGGTGGGGAGAGAATGAGCTGGGACTCTGCCTGAAGGTGAAAGTCTGGTCACTCCAATACCTGGCCTTGGTCAGTGGTCAGTGGTCAGAGAGATGGACATGGGGCCGCGTGTCTGACCATCTGGAGTGTTGGAGCAGGAGGGTCATTGTTGGTCAGGGGGTCGGTCAACAGTTCCACTGCTTGATGCCACAGTGGGTCCCAGGTCAACAGTCCCTGTGCTTGATGCCACAGTGGGTCCCAACCTTTGTCCAAGTCCCATAATCCAACCAGTAGCTCAGCACTGATGAAATTAACCCATGACTCAAGCAGTACTTGAGACAACAGTCCAACAGGCAGTACCATTGCCTCAATGAACATGTCACCCGGATTCTGACCGCGCGGAGTTTGCACGTGCTCCCTGTGACCGGGTGGGTTTTAATCTCCTCCCACAGCCCAAGGGTTCAAGGGTCAACAGGTTAACTGACTACTGGACTTTCTCTCTCCCACTGGTCAGTGTGGGTATTTGTGGAGAGTTGTGGTCAGTGACCAAATGAGATTGGTGTAAGTGGGTGTTTGTGGGCCAGTGTAGACTCGATGGGCTGAAGGGCTTGTTTCCGTACTCTATGACAACTATGCCAAGGAACTGGTTTGTTTGACCATTAAACTGAGACCGGGTCAAGTGATGGCCAATCCTACAGCTGAACACCAGCTATCAGATATTGATTCCTTTGTCTGAGTGGGATCTTGCTGTGCACAGCCTGGTGATTGACGTCCACATTGTAACCGTGACTGGGTTGGGACAGATTGGCTAGTGGATCATCTAATGTTGCCACGTAAAGTTAGACTCTAATACTAACCGTAATAAAACAACAATATAGAAACAAGGAACTGCAGATGCTGCTTTACAAAAAAAGACACAGAGTGCTGGAGTAACTCAGAGGGTCAGGCAGCTTCTCCGGGGAACTCTGTGAAACGTCACCTATCCACGTTCTCCACAGATGCTGCCTGACCCGCTGAGTTACTCCAGCACTCTGTGAAACGTCACCTATCCATATTCTCCACAGATGCTGCCTGACCCGCTGAGTTACTCTGAGTTACTCCAGCACTCTGTGTCTTTATTTAACTAAATGCCGGCAAGCCAGACAGCAAGGATCGATAGTGGTGTGGGGTCACAAGTACATCATTGTTACCTCTTGTTTAGTGGGGGTTGTAATTAAGTGGCAGCCTGGGTTTGGAGCAGATTTGCTGAGGTCCCATCTGGTGCTGGGAGAAGCTAATTGCCGTGGCTCGTGAGGGGAGAGGCTCTCACTGGGGAATGGGATTCGACACGCCTGGGTCCCGTGACGTATGTGTATGTACGCTCCGATATGTGCTCGATCTGTGCCCCACTTTCTGACATATGGCCAGCAACATATGTGTACCAGAGAACACTCAGCAGGGTTACGGGACAATGGCCTTGTGATGGAAACTCTCTCTTCCCCACACCCTGCCAGCTTTACGCTCATTTGCCAAATCTGTCCCAAAACTGTGCAGCAAATAACCTCCCCTGCAATGAGGGGAACCTTGAATATTCCTTCAAAGGCAAGGGGGAGGTCAGACAAACTGTGGAACGTCACAGGCTATGGGGACAACTGACAGAAGAACATAACATTATGAGAGGCCGAGACACTGTGGACAGTCAGAACCTTCATTCCCAGAGACTAGAGGGCACAGACTAGAGGGCATAGCTTTAAGAGCAGAGGGGCAAAGGTTAAAGGAGATGTGTGGGGCACAGTGGAAGATGTGATAGTGGTGTATAAAGGGCTTTTAGATAGGGGCGTGGATATATCGGGAACAGAGGGATATGGATCACCAGCAGCGGATGAGATCAAGTTAAGGTGGCATCATGTTCGGCACTAGCACTGGCAATATGGGCCGAAGGGCCTGTTCCTGTGCTATACTGTTTTACATTCTGTGTCAGTTCTAATGAGAGAGCACAATGGCAGAGTTTTTGAAGAATGGGAACTTTGCAGATAACTAATGCCAGCAACATCCCACAAACAAGAATGAGATTGTTTGTAATGATGTTGCAGCCCCAGTTACACTAGTCCCACCTGCATTTAGCCGATATCCATTCAAACCTCTATCCATGTACCTATATAAATGTTACTGGATTTTCTGACAATTTCTGGCCATCGTTACCTGGGTCAAGTAATTTAATTTTCAACATCAGTACAAAAGAACCGTCATTAACAAATACTTTGGATGTTCCGTATGGCCCATATCATCCATCTTGTATAGAACATTGAAGAGTACAGCACAGGAATGTCTGTACCAAACATGTTTAAACGTTACATTAAATTGTCTTTGCTTGAATACGATCCATATCCCTCCATTCCCTGCACATCCGTGCCTGTCTAAAAGTATTTTTTAAAGAGACTATTGTACGTGCCTCCACCATTTGTGACTCTGTCTCTGTGTCTCTGTGTGACGGTGTCTCTGTGTCCCTGTGTCTCTGTGACTGTGTCTCTGTGTCTCTGTGTCTCTGTGTGTCTGTGTCTGTGTGACTGTGTCTCTGTGACTGTGTCTCTGTCTCTGTGTGTGTCTCTGTGTCTGTGTCTCTGTGTGTCTGTGTCTCTGTCTCTGTGACTGTGTCTCTGTGTGTCTGTGTCTCTGTGTGTCTGTGTCTCTGTGTGTGTGTCTCTGTGACTGTGTCTCTGTGTGTCTGTGTCTCTGTGTCTCTGTGTGACTGTGTCTCTGTGTCTCTGTGTGACTGTGTGTGTGTGTCTCTGTGTGTGTGTGTGTGTGTGTCTCTGTGACTGTGTCTCTGTGTGTCTGTGTGTGTGTGTCTCTGTGTGTGTGTCTGTGTCTGTGTGTCTGTGTGTCTGTGTGTGTCTGTGTGTCTCTGTGTGTGTGTCTGTGTCTCTGTGTCTCTGTGACTGTGTCTGTGTGACTGTGTGTCTCTGTGTCTCTGTGTCTCTGTGTCTCTGTGTGTCTGTGTGTCTCTGTGTGACTCTGTGTGTGTCTCTGTGTGTGTCTCTGTGTCTCTGTGTGACTGTGTCTCTGTGTGACTGTGTCTCTGTGTGTCTCTGTGTGTCTGTGTCTCTGTGTCTCTGTGTGACTGTGTCTCTGTGTGTCTGTGTGTCTCTGTGTGACTGTGTGTCTCTGTGTCTGTGTGACTGTGTCTCTGTGTCTCTGTGTCTGTGTGTGTGTGTCTGTGTGACTCTGTGTCTCTGTGTGTCTGTGTGTCTCTGTGTCTCTGTGTGTGTCTCTGTGTGTCTCTGTGTCTCTGTGTGTCTGTGTGTGTCTCTGTGTGACTGTGTCTCTGTGTCTCTGTGTCTGTGTGTCTCTGTGTGTCTGTGTGACTGTGTCTCTGTGTGTCTCTGTGTGTGTCTGTGTGTGTCTGTGTGTCTCTGTGTGTCTGTGTGTGTCTCTGTGTGTCTGTGTCTCTGTGTGACTGTGTCTCTGTGTGTGTCTGTGTGTCTCTGTGTGTGTCTGTGTCTGTGTCTGTGTCTCTGTGACTGTGTCTCTGTGTGTCTCTGTGTCTCTGTGACTGTCTCTGTGTGTCTCTGTGTCTCTGTGTCTCTGTGACTGTCTCTGTGTGACTGTGTCTCTGTGACTGTGTCTGTGTGTCTCTGTGTGTCTCTGTGTGACTGTGTCTCTGTGTCTCTGTGTCTCTGTGACTGTGTCTGTGTCTTTGTGCCTTTGACCATTGCTGGAGCGATGGGCAGTGGTGACCATTCCCCTGACCCATGCTTTGTTGATGGTTGGAGAGCAGTGGGGTGTCAGGATGTGGCAGGAATTCACGCTCCCTGAGTTACAGCAGCAAGAGGAAGCGACGTAATTCTCGAAGCCTCTCGTCTCCGCTGTATATGGGGAGGAGCGGGGAAAGATATCGAGTCCGAATACATAATTGTAGAGATGTGGAGCTCGTGCTGCTGAAGAGAGTTGCTTTGACAGCTCAGTGAACATGTGTAGCATCATTTTAAATCTTCTCCCAGAATAGCACAACCCAGAATATTCCATCTCTACATTATAAATAGCAACCAGTGTGACTTATTCATGGGGCTGCAGTCACGGCTCTTTATGTAATTGGGTGGTGACATGCAGATTGTTGGCTCCTGTCTGAGTTCCCCTCCTCTCTCTGCTCTCCATCACAAGGCCCAGGATAGGTCCTCACATCCTGGCTGTAGATCGGAGCCACTGCTGCCCCTCCCTCATGGTTCCACAGCTGGGAACTTGCTGGGAGTTGGGACTGAGTGACGTGGTGGGCCATTACCCTGTCACTCTGAGCCCATGGACAGTATTCGGGCTGAGGCAGAGAGGTCAGAGCTGGGGCTGGCATTGGGGTAAATGTGGGAGGAATCGGATCTGAGAGGGATGCACTGGGAGCAACATTGGAACTGTCCCAGAGAGCCATGGATGTCCTGTGGTTGAGTGCCTTGGCTTTAGGCTTCAAGGTACATGGAGAGAGGGCACTAGAGCAGGGGTGAGAGAGGGCACGGCACAGACCTGAGCCTTTCTGTGTGTGTGTGTGTGTGTGTGTGTGTGTGTGTGGGTGTGTGTGTGTGTGTGTGTGTGTTTGTGTGTGGGTGGGTGGGTCGACCAGAGGCGAGAGGGGAGCCAGGTGTCGGGGGCAATAGTGGGGATGAGAGATGGGGAGATAGGGGAAGAGGAGAGATTAAGGTGAGTTTTGGGGAGAATGATGCAGGAGCAGTGGGAAGTGAGGAATTGGGAGCGGGAGATGAGGTGGGGGGGGAATAGAGAATGGGACAGAGGGGTTGGGCTGGTTGGAAGTGTGGGAGGCAGCTGACTGGGTTCTGGGGCTGGAGGAAGGGTGAGGTGGGCTTTGGGAGACAGAGGCAATGGGAGAGGTGGGCACAAGTGTCTGCTAGGGGGTGAGAGAGAAGGGGGAGAAGGGGGAATGAGGTGAAAGGAGGGAGGGGGGAGCTGGACCAAAGGGAAGAATGACAGGCCATGTATCAGTTGTGCCACAGCCAATATGCCCATTAGGCTCATGCCATGTTCTGTTCCAGAGAAGGTCCTTCACTGCATCATTGCCCCCACTATCAGTGTCTCTGCTCCCTCCCTGCACAATTTATTTGGCAGATGGAAGATATTAGCACAAGTTCCCGCTTACCTTGATGGTTTTAGTCTGCAGCTTGAGTCCGTTTAAAGTGTTAATGGCTTTGTCAGCATCATTTGGATCCACGTAATTCACAAAACCGTATCCTAGGCTCTGACCTGCAGGGAGAAGGAGGTGAAGGTTAACGTTCCAACAGGGAGAAGGGAGCAAGTCCAACAGTACATGGAGTATTCCTCAGCACAGGATCTGACGTAACACTTGATCGGACTCATGTAAGGATGATTTACCTGGACAGCAGGCAGAGCAAGATTAATCGCTGTATATCGGTACATGTGAGAACAATATGCCAATCCCAATATCAGGAGTTCCCAGTTCCACTGTCAAACCCGTTCATGGGGAAGTCTAGCATTCACTGCCTGTGCAGATAACCATTGAGAATGTGGTGTGAGCTGCTGCAAGTGGTGAGATATCGTCACCAACAAATGGACAGCCCTAGGTGACCAAGTCAGGACGGAGCTGTGGGGACATGGGGGGGGGCTGTGGGGATGGGGATGTGGGGTTCCTGCCCTGTGGGGTTGGGGTCTCATGAGCAGGGCTGTGGGGTGGGGGGTGGGGTGGGGGCTGTGGGGCTGTGGGGGGGGGTGGGGGGGGTGGGGGGGGTGGGGTGGGGGCTGGTGGGGTGGGGACTGTGGGGTGGGGTGGGGGCTGTGGGGTGGGGGGGACTGTGGGGTGGGGGCTGTGGGGTGGGGGGGACTGTGGGGTGGGGGGGGACTGTGGGGTGGGGGGGGTGGGGGCTGTGGGGTGGGGGCTGTGGGGTGGGGTGGGGGCTGTGTGGGGTGGGGGGCTGTGTGGGGTGGGGCTGTGGGTGGGGGGGGACTGTGGGGGTGGGGTGGGGACTGTGGGGTGGGGCTGGGGGGGCTGGGGGTGGGGGCTGTGGGGTGGGGGGGGTGGGGTGTGGGGGTGGGGTGGGTGGGGGCTGTGGGGTGGGGGCTGTGTGGGGGGGGGGGGGTGGGGTGGGGACTGTGGGGTGGGGGCAGGGGCTGTGGGGGGGTGGGGACTGTGGGGTGGGGGTGATCGGGTTGAAGGGGCTTTAATGAGTTACTGCCGAGACACAACATTGCAGTAACTCTATATTCCATTCACCGAGAGACAGTCAACCACTTTGTTTCAGGTAACAAACAAAATCCATAACTAATTACAATAAAACTCATCCACGATACATCAGGAAGTGACAGAGCAGGGAGACACAGTGCAGGAATTTTTGTTATAGATGCAGATTAAAAAAGTGCATCTGAAAAGACAATCTGATCTGAACACTCCACGTCCCCACCAGAGGGGTCGGGACGGGATATTGTTAAATACCGACATGGATGATGGACCTTCTTGCCATTCCATCCTACCGTAAATCCAACGCCAACAACTCAAATGTGAGGCATGGGTATCAAATCTATTGGCCAACATCCCATTGTACACTGTTGAGTGGGAGGTTGCCTTCTGCTAGTGTGGGCTGGTGTTGGGCTCCATGCTGGTGGGAGCCCAGATCCAGGGGTATTGTCCTCATCATTGGCCATTCCTGGCCTGAGAGGTCAGGGGGCAACTCTTTCACTCAGGGGGTACAGTATCTGGAATGAGCTGCCAGTGGAAGCAATCGAATTGGATATAATTCGGACTTCAGAGGACATTTGGACAGATATTTGGATAGGATGGGTTTTGAGGGATATGGGCCAAATGCAGGCATATGGGATGGTCAGCATGGACAAGGTGGGCCGAAGGGCCTGTTTCCATGCTGGTCAACTCTGTTACTCCATGACTCCTTGCCTGTAACAGCGGAAACAGACTGAGCAAGACTTAGTCAGCCTTGGCCTTTGGAGATCCGACCTGCTCCTTGGTCGGGAATAAAATGTACAAATCTCCTGGATGTGTGGGTGGAGGAATTCAGAGACACTTCTCTGTACATGATCGCACGTTGGAAGCAAAGATCTCCTGCCCAGAAAATATTGTCGGGGTTTTGTGATGCTATTTTTGCTCACTTTTTTATAGAGTGCTGTGTTGTCATGACAATACCACACAAATTGTGCATGTGTGTCGCTGCCTCATGTACGCAGGTACTAATCTTTCACAGACGATCAAATTCACCCAGAAATTCAATGTTTTGGCTGCCTCTGTAATGTCTGCAATTCACCCAGAATATTTAAAAACATTTGTCTGAATCACTGAGTCTAGCTTTACACCCAGTCACCAGAGTTCTCTCATCCTTGTTCGAATGCATCGAGCTATCTTATACAGACTTGCTACTTTACAGACCCCGAACTGAACATTTGTCAATTAAATGTATTTAACTAGTGCCTTCCCCATCCTCACAAAGTCCCACCCAGTTGAAGAGTTATGGTCTATATTTAGAAACAGGCCATTCAGCCCAACCTGTCCATGCCGACCACTGTTTATCAATACAGATCCTGTTTTTGTACTTGTACTTAGTCAGTCGCCTTCATTGTGAGTCCCTCAGGCAGTGCAGTGCGCTCCTGGTTACACCTCCTCTTGCTCCAAGCAAACCTCTTCCTCAGATCCCCTCTAAGCCTCTTATTTTCACCCCCAACCTATAGCCCCTGGTCTGGGGAGAGGTTTCTCAGTAGCCACTCTCATTATTCTGTGTCCCTTAACCTCCTCTGTTGCAGTGTTGCCTCAGGTGTTGATCTGTGCTCAGCCATAAGGTCTTAGGTGATAGGAGCAGAATTAGGCCATTCGGCCCATCAAGTCTACACCATTCAATCATGGCTGATCTATCTATCCCACCTAACCCCATTCTCCTGCCTTCTCCCCATAACCCCTGACACCCGTACTGATCAAGAATATATCTATCTCTGCCTTAAATATATCCACTGACTTGGTCTCCACAGCCGTCTATGGCAAAGAATTCCACAGATTCATCACCCGCTGGCTAAATAAGTTCCTCCTCATCTCCTTTCTAAAAGATTGTCCTTTAATTCTGAAGCTATGACCTCTAGTGCCAGACTCTCCCACCAGTGGAAATATCCTCTCCACATCCACTGTATCCATGTTCTACAAGCCAGGAATAGCCAGCTAAACCATAGATTATTGGTCAAGTCAAGTCAAGTCAAGTTTATTTGTCACATACACATACGAGATGTGCAGTGAAATGAAAGTGGCAATGCTCGCGGACTTTTGTGCAAAAAGACAAACAACAAAACAACCAAACAAATTATAACACACATATTCCTATGGTCAGGGCAATGCAAGGATTACATAGACCTGTTGGCTACTATGGAATGTCCCTTATGCAGGTACTGTAGGTGATGGCATGTGCAAGAGAATGGGTTGCAGGCAGATTTTCTCCAGAGTAGAGGGCCTCTGTTTAGGGTGAGGGGTTGGGCATATTCACCCTGGGGGGAGAGGTTCTGACTGTCTAAGTATCTGGTCTCCAGTACCATTGGGGAAAGGGTGTTCCAGAGATTCACCACCTCTGAAGGATGACATTTCAGGATGCATCAGTTTTAAACATCTGACCCCTCATCCTGTGGCCATGTGCCCTTGACTATGACCCTCCCACCAGCGAGAAATGACCAGATGGGATTGCCATTGGCACTGGAATAATTTGTTGGCAATATTAGTTTGCTTCACCTCCCATGTACCACTGAGATACAGCACAGAAACATGCCCTTCGGCCCGTTTACTCCGTGCTGACCAGCGATCACCTGTACAGCTGAACTATCACACACACTAGGGACAATTTACAATTTTTACTGAAGCCAATTAACCTGCAAACCTGCACGTCTTTGGAACAAACTGGAGCACGGGGTGAAAGCAGTCCGGTCATGGGAAGAACATACAAACTCCGTACAGACAGCACCCATAGTCAGGATTGAACCTGGGTCCCTGGTGCTGTGAGGCAGTGCCAGCCAAAAGCTGGTCAAAGCCGCTAACTCCTTAAAGCCGAGACCAACCTTTCTCAGTGTGTCTGACCAGTGGCGGTAGATTCCCATATGTGGAGTCATCTGAAATCAGGGAAATGAGATTTCAAATCACAGATCTGATTCGATGTGAATTGTGCAACAGACAGATCCCTGCAGCCGGACATTTGTTGTTTGAGTCCATTGTACTTACAGAGAAGCAAAGTCTCGGCATCATGTTGACTGCAGCATTCTTTGCTGCACTAATTCTGAATGTCCACAAAAACAAACCAAAATAAACCCGAAAAATAGAGGCCTGTATTACAACTGAAGCTTTGACCAGCTGCTCCTGATGTCCAGTATTGCTGGTCACAGCTACTGACCATCTCAGACACCAGATCCCACAATCTGACCATTGCCATTCCACAAATTCACCCAAGGAAATTCACAAATCATGACCCAAACATTCGAGATACGGCTTAAATTTCACTCACAGAATTTATACAAAATTAAAGCAAATAAGTAACATCTGAGCCAGAAATGTAAGGTTTTGATAGCTTCTTTATGGAGGTGATGGAGGTCTGCCTGGCCTTGTCCTCCACAACCAGACAACATTGGTATTTACACTCCAGATATTGAGGTCCAACTTACTACAGCTTCTGATGTTCAGTCCCAACATTTCACACACTGTCATTCTAACACAGCCACTGATGTCTCACTAGTCAACACCCCACTGACTGCCGTTAATGCTTCTACCTCCTTTAGTTTTTAAACTGTGGTATTTGGCCAACACTCAATATAAATCACCTGCTGAGTTCAATAAATGGAACAGGTTAAAGATAAATTAATTTCTATATTAAATCCAAAGTCCTTCCTTTTTTTTTTTTTTTTAATATTTTATTTTATTAGAAGTAAGTACAGTCATATGGCACCAAAGTGCCTAATATATATTTTCATAATACATTTTATGTACAACATAAAGTCCTTCCTTTGAGCTATTTACCAGCGAGTGAACAAAGACAGCGGCAAAGACACACACTAGCCCAAACCAGGGGGCTGTCATTTAAAATGGAGGTGTGTGTAAACCTCTCCTCTCAGAGCTGGTGACTGTCGGACTATCCTTGATTGGACTTTGCTGGCTTTACCTTGTAGCAAACGTTATTCCCTTATCATGTATCGGTACACTGTGAATGGCTCGATTGTAATGTGTAGGAAACAACTGCAGATGCTGGTTTAAATCGAAGGTAGACGCAAAATGCTGGAGTAACTCAACGGGACAGGCAGAAGGAATTCCTTCTCTCCAGAGATGCTGCCTGTCCCACTGAGTTACTCCAGCATTTTGTGTTGAGCTCAATAGTCTTCCCGCTGACTGGCTAGCACGCAACAAAAGCTTTTCACTGTACCTCGGTACACGTGACAATAAACTAAACTGAAACTGATGACTCTCTGGAATTCATTGCCCCAGAGATGGTGGAGGATGGATTATTTAATATATTTAACGCAGAGACAGATAAAAGAAGAAAAAAGAGAAATAAAGAGAGAATGGGGACAAAAGGAACTGCTGATGCTAGAATCTATACCAAAGAACAAAGTGCTGGAGGAACTCAGCATCTGTGAAGGGAATGGATAGACGACGTTTCGGGTTGGAACCTTTCCTGTCTAATAAAATCCATTACCCTCCACAGATGCTGCCTGACCTGCTGAGTTCCTCCACCCACTGTGTCTTTTTGTCCAGTGCTTTCTGAGCACTGTCTCTTCCACCGCATCATGGAGAAAGACGCAAGGACAGATCTCTGTTCAGATGACCCCTTCCGTCACTCCACATGTTGGGATATCACAACCTGTCACCCATTAGGTTATAGAAACATATACAATTCTTAAGGGATAGGACAGGCTGGATGCAGGAAACATGTTCCCCATGTTGGGGGAGTCCAGAACCAGGGGTAACAGTTTCAGAATAAGGGGTCGGCCATTTAGGACTGAGATGAGGAACAACTTTTTCACCCAGAAAAAAATCTTGTGAATCTGTGGAATTCTCTGCCACAGAGGCCAATTGACTGGTTGTATTCAAGAGAGAGTTAGATTTAGCTCTTAGGGCTAGCGGAATCAAGGGATATGGGGGGAAAGCAGGAATGGGGTACTGATTTTGGATGATCAGCCATGATCATATTGAATGGCGGTGCTGGCTCGAAGGGCCGAATGGCCTCTACTCCTGCACCTATGTTTCTATTATATTGAGCACCAGCATCTGATTATGGACCAGGCACCTTGTGAGACAATAAAAGCCCAGTTCTAAATATGGAGCTGATGTATCATCAAGGCCTGAGGTTGCTGGTGAGTTAACGAATGAGAAATCACAAGACGTTTGATTTGTTTTGGGTTTTGTCTTCCTCTATCTGACAATGCCCTAGGCCCACAATTACCAAGCGACATGTCCTCCTCAACGTGGAGTGAGCTACACAATGGGTTTGTCCAGTCACTAACAGTAACAAACTGGTCAGAGAAAGTCCTCTCCATGGCCAGAGTTCTCTGAGGAATGACACTGTGTGGGATTAATTTAAAACTCCAAGCTGTTGTTTCTGCCCATTGTCCAGTATATTCACACATTGGTCTCTAACAGTACACAATTTCAAACTATTTTCTTTGCCGTTGTCCACAAAGGTGATATATATGTGAGGAGAATACAGGCTTTTGTCCTTTTAATCCCCCTAATATCAATTTAATCGTCAGACTTTTGGTGGTGGGTGTATGGAACGAGCTGCCGGAGGAGGTAGTTGAGGCTGGGACTATCGCAACGTTGAAGAAACAGTTAGACAGGTACATGGACAGGACAGGTTTGGAGGGATATGGACCAAACGCGGGCAGTAGATGGGACATGTTGGCTGGTGTTGGCCTGTGTGGGCAATTTGGGCTGAAGGGCCTGTTTCCATGTTGTATCACTCAATGACAATGACTTTTGGTTATTTTTATTTTTATTCATAACATACTGAATAAAATAGGACAACTTCCTGTCTGCTGTCCACAATGATGAAATAGAACTTCCTCTTGTCCACAGGAAGTGACATAAGTCTATTGGCTGTGGGACAGAGAATGGCCTCCGTCCACCACTGACCAGGTAAGGCCTCGTGGAATCTGTAATTTCACAGAATTATGGCTTTTTATAAAATATATCTCCCAGTTTACAGGTTGTAATGAAGCTGCAAAGTTGTTCATGTTGTGAATATATTGGTTTATCTGCTCAGATTGTGATTTGGTTCTCACCAAATTGTCAAATTGTGATGAGTTTCCTGGAATGGACAAGATGGACAAGGCCTGGGATATCTAGTGGAAACTCCCAGAGGTGGCAGTGACCACAGGGATGGGCTGCCTTGTCTCTGAATGTCAGTGTTGGGTTCAGGGTTTGTCTCAGGCACTAATTGTGCTCAGGTAGATGTGAAACACCTGGTTAATGGCACAGTGGCTTCACAGTGTTAGTGGCCTGGGTTCAATCCTGGCCTTGGGCACTGTCTGTGTGGAGTTTGCATGCTCTCTGTGACTGCATGGGGTTCCTGCCACTGTAATTTGTCTCTGGTGTGTCGGTGATGAGTAGAATCTGGGGGGGGGGGGGGGGGGTCAGTGTAAGTGGGAGGTTGTGGTTGGTGTTGATGACTTGATGGGCCGAATGGTCTGTTTCCCTGCTGGATCTCTCTGTCCTTACTCATCCCATACTGTCATAACACCTTTCCCTCAGCTAACATCGCAACAACAGAGGATTTGACTGTTATCACCTGCTGTATTTGGAGCATGTTGGGTGTAAACGGGGCCATCACCTATCCCATGTGGTCACAGTTGGGACACTTTGAAAGTACATCATCGGCAACACAGTGACTTCAGTAACCCAAGGCTTTGAAAAGCATCTGTACAAAACTGTCAGCTTGACTTGGCTACTGTTAAATCACCACCGGAGTTTGGGAGTCGGAGGTTAATCCATCACCAAGGGCTGTGAACTCAAACTGAGTGAGATAGTCATTTCAACATAGTGTGGGACGAATTGAGTTCTTTAGCAGGAGACCATTCTGCCCCTCAAGGCTATCCTAGCCTAGGGCTTGCAACCAATCATACTTCTTCCCTGCACTGTTACCATTCAACATCATTAAACTCCTTTTAGAGTTTGTTTTTTTTACACTGGCAGTAAACTCAAAACATTTGTTTTTTGTAATCCAATCATCTTCATTCTAAGAGCCCTGGTTGTTTTCATGATTTAAAGTAGCTCTGTCACATTCCCCCTCGATCCCCAGGAAGACGAGATCCATTCTATCCACATCACTAAAATCCTACCGTTCAAGGAAATATCTCCTGTGCCTTCTCTCAAAAACCTTCACACCTTTCCACCCAAAACTGGGCACAGTATTCCATCTGTGGCCAAAACATTGTGTTGTAAAGACCAGCCTGAAGAAGGGTCCCAACCTGAAACGTCACCTATCCATGTTGTCCACAGATGCTGCCTGACCCGCTGAGTTACTCCAGCACTCTGTGAAATAGTCACCTATCGGGGCCATCCTTTCTCCACAGATGCAACCTTTCCCGCCTGAGTTTACTCCAGCACTCTGTGAAACGTCACCTATCCCTTAGTTCTCCATAGATGCTGCTGCACCCCGCTGACTCTATGGTGCAGCAGCATCCATGGAGTCCAAGGAAATAGGCAACGTTGAGGGCCGAAATCCTTATGAAAATAGGCATCCGTTTCTCCACCGAAACTGCCTTCTGGGTTTCGGCCCGCAAACGTTGCCTATTTCCTTAGCTGAGCCATAACACCTCCACGTTTATTCTGCTGCGAGCTTCAGCTTACCTGTGATCTTGTCACGCACTAGTTTGCACGATTCGATTTCCCCGATGCTTCCGAACAGGCTCTTGAACTCTTCCTGCGTCATGTTCTGTGGTAGATAGTTGACGATGAGGTTGGTCTTGCTGTCGTCAGAAGGCCCGGCCATCATCGGTATGGAGCAGTTTGTACTGTTCAGGGAAGGGCCGTTGGATGTGTTGTTGCTTGTTGGACCATTTGCCACCTGAGTTTCCATAGTGCTGAGTATCTGCTAAAGTAGAAAGACAAAGGCTATGAGTTGAAGCACAGGCTAATGTCAGCAATGTTGTAAACGGCCAGCTGCTTCCTGGGAATGGGATTACAACAGATCAGGAATTATCCCTTAACCCATCGTCACTGCTCAGCCCATCAGTATCCACGTGTACTAATCTAACCCTAAACCATTTCATTCTCCCCACATCCCCAATAGAGTTCATGGTTCAACGTGAGAGAATGAATCAACGTGTTAATGGCAAGATCCTCGATGTTTGGGAATGGGAGAATCTGTGACACCTTATTACTGTGGGGTAAATGGTACTTTGATATCGACTGAACCGTCTTATCACCAACTAGAGAGCGGTCCTGACCTCCCATTGACCTCATTGGAGACCCTCGAACTATCTTTAATCGGACATTACTGGACTTTATCTTGCACTAAACATTATTCCCTTCATCATGTATCTGTACACTGTGGACGGCTCGATTGTAATCATGTATTGTCTTTCCGCTGACTGGTTAGCGCGCAACAAAACGCTTTTCACTGTACCTCGGTACACGTGACAAAGAACTAGACTAAACTGACCTGTGTCTGGTGTGAAGTGGTGCTGGTGTAACTGGAGCTGAGCCGTGGCGATCAGAGATATTGGTGAGGAGCATTGGAACATCTTGCTACAGACAGTGGTGAATCTGGGATGTCCACAGCAGTGAGTGTGGAGGCTGCATCACTGAAGTAGTTAAAGACACAGATAACATTTGACAGATCGAGGGGTTGAGGGGTCGGGACAACAGGGACAGAGGAGGGGATAAGACATGGGTCAGCAGCCGTGATCACGTTGAATAGTGAGATAGTATTGATGGGCCGAGTGGCCTTACCCCGCTTGTGTTTTCTGATGTTCTTGTGATCTGATGACCTCCAGCTCACAGAGATACCAGAGGCATTGACACAGTCTCTTGCCCACTGGACCACTAAATCATGGCGCAGATTACAACACACTCCCACCCAACTCTCTGGTTGTTTTCCAAACCTATTATAGCTGAGCGATCGATCCCACAACAGCAATGAATTATCAAAGAGAGAATCATCGGGAACAACAGCATGGGAACAGTCCTTTAGCCCACCATTCCTTTACACTAGCCCTCCCCAAACCCACATAGTTCCCCACACGTCTACATCGACTTCAGTCGAGTTTATAATGAGATGCAAAGCACCGTGATCTTGCTGGCAGCAGCATCACAAACACATAGATTCGGGCAGGGCACAAAACATAAATTACACAAAAACTGTGTGAAATAAAAATAAATAAAATATGTGCAAAAATATATGATTATAAAAACTCAACTCTCCGTTCCGCAGATGCCCCCACTGGCCCATTTACAGACGGCCGATTAACGTACCAACCCACATGTGTCTAGGATGTGGGAAGAAACAGGAGCAACCCAAGGAACCTACAGAGTCACTGAGAGAACATGCCAACTCCACAAAGACAGTGCCCGAGATCAGGATTGAACCTGACTCTGTGATGCTGCGGGGCACTGGCTCGATGGGGTTAGAAGGGAGAGATAGATCAGCCATGATTGAATAATGGAGTAGACTTGATGGACCGAATGGCCTAATTCTGTTCCTATTCCTTATGACCTTATGACCTAATGGCCATGACCTTGTTGTATGTTCCTGTTGATGCTGGTTGAGATATCTGCTGTAGTGGGAGAAAGGGCTTTGTTAGACCTCAGCATCGAGAGCGTGGCAGTGTCTGACATTGCAGCATTCTCCCAGCACGTCACTAGAGAGCCAGCCATCCAATCCACAGGCTGGGCAGCTGACAAACATGCCACGGAGCCGGTCCCAACCCAAAGCGTCACCTATCCATGTTCTCCACAGATGCTGCCTGACACGCTGAGTTACTCCAGCACTCTGTGAAACGTCACCTATCCATGTTCTCCACAGATGCTGCCTGACCCGCTGAGTTACTCCAGCACTCTGTGAAACGTCACCTATCCATGTTCTCCACAGATGCTGCCTGACCCGCTAAGTTATGGTGCAGCAGCATCTATGGAGTGAAGGATATCGTCAACGTTTCGGGCCGAAACCGTCTGAAGAAGGGTTTCGGCCTGAAACGTTGCCTATTTCCTTCACTCCATAGATGCTGCCTGACCCGCTGAGTTACTCCAGCACTCTATGAAACGTCACCTATCCATGTTCTCCACAGATGCTGCCTGACCCGCTGAGTTACTCCAGCATTTCACAAACAAATCAGACCGATATATTACAAGTAACTCATTTGCCAGGCTTGTTCTTTGGCTAGAGAAGAGTTTAGAAGAGTCAAAAGTCATGTGGTAGTTTTATAAGACTTTGGAGTTATTGTGTATAAGCATCTGGAGCAAGCGTGTAGTTCTGGGCGGCCCCATTACAGGAAGTGTGAGGAGGTTTTGGAGTGAGTGCAGAAGAGGTTTACCAGCATGTTGCCTGGATTCAAGGCTATTAGATACAGGAAGAGGTTGGATAAACTTGGATTGGTTTTTCTGGGGTGTCGGAGGCAGAGGGAGACGTGATAGATGTAAATGCCATTGTGAGGGGCATAGACAGGGTAAAGAGTCAAAACCTTTCCCAGGGTTTACAGTGCTACAGTGTCTATGGGAGTCCGATTTAACCATGATCTTGGCGAATGCCTGGTGGATAAATACATGAAAAGGAAGGTGAGTTCTATCAATGAGCTGGTACAGGAACAATGGGCCAAGTGTCATCTGTCTTAGCGGTGAGGTTGAGATTATATGAGTATAGCTGTGGGCTGAGTCGGGCTGTGATATTGACCTGTCTTTGGCTGCTCGTTGTCGCAAGAACTCAGCTTGTCATTCATTGAGTTGTCATCAGTGCTGATGGGGTCAGGGAGTTCACAGAATGTGTTGTTGAACGAGACGTACCAGCAGGGTCAGGATTCATGGATAGGTGACGTTTCACAGAGTGCTGGAGTAACTCAGTGGGTCAGGCAGCATCTGTGGAGAACATGGATAGGTGACGTTTCACAGAGTGCTGGAGTAACTCAGTGGGTCAGGCAGCATCTGTGGAGAACATGGATAGGTGACGTTTCACACAGTGCTGGAGTAACTCAGCGGGTCAGGCAGCATCTGTGGAGAACATGGATAGGTGACGTTTCACAGAGTGCTGGAGTAACTCAGCGGGTCAGCAGCATCTATGGAGCTAAGGAAATAGGCAACGTTTCGGGCCGAAACCCTTCCGGGTTTCGGCCCGAACGTTGCCTATTTCCGTTGCCTATTTCCAGAAGGATTTCGGCCCGAAACGTTGCCTATTTCCAGAAGGATTTCGGCCCGAAACGTTGCCTATTTCCAGAAGGATTTCGGCCCGAAACGTTGCCTATTTCCAGAAGGATTTCGGCCCGAAACGTTGCCTATTTCCTTCGCTCCATAGATGCTGCTGCACCATAACTCAGCGGGTCAGGCAGCATCTGTGGAGAACATGGATAGGTGACGTTTCACAGAGTGCTGGAGTAACTCAGCGGGTCAGGCAGCATGTGTGGAGAACATGGATAGGTGACGTTTCACAGAGTGCTGGAGTAACTCAGTGGGTCAGGCAGCATCTGTGGAGAACATGGATAGGTGACGTTTCACAGAGTGCTGGAGTAACTCAGCGGGTGCAGCAGCATCTGTGGAGAACATGGATAGGGGACGTTTCGGGTCAGGAGCCTTCTTCAGTTTGAAACTGTGCTCCTCCAGCACTTTGTTTGTTTTTTTTTGTATGCCTGCATCTGCAGTTCCTTGTTGCTACAACATGTTTTGGGTCCCAGCCGATTGGATTGGTTAGAAAGGTCGGGTTTGAAGACCAACCACAGACAATAACAATGGAACAATCAGGATCAGCAGTGTGTCCAGGCATGGCCTTGCTCATGGAGTTGTTATTAAACATACACTCTCGCTCAGGGAACCGTTTCCCCAGAGCTGTCACTGGAAACTATTCCACGATAAATCTGCAGCAAATGATTGGCTTTTTGTCGAGAAGATATTTCCTCAGCTTGGCTGGGGAAACTCAAGCCAACGACATTGGTGGGAGAAATACTCTCACACAAAGCCAGTTGTAGAACGAGGCAGAGACGCAGAGACACAGAGACACACTGACACACATAGAGACACAGAGACACAGAGACACAGAGACACACTGACACACACAGAGACACACAGACACACAGACTCGCAGAGACACAGACACAGAGACACAGAGACACAGTCACAGAGTCACAGAGACACAGAGACACACTGACACACACAGAGACACACTGACACACACAGACTCGCAGAGACACAGAGACACAGAGACACACAGACACAGAGACAGAGACACACAGACACACAGACACAGACTCGCAGAGACACACAGACACAAAGGTACACAGACACACATACACAGAGACACAGAGACACAGAGTCACAGAGTCACAGAGTCACAGAGTCACAGAGACACACAGACACACAGACACAGAGACACAGAGACACAGAGTCACAGAGAGACAGAGACACACAGACACACAGAGTCACAGAGACACACATAGAAACACAGACACAGAGATACACAGACACAGACACACATAGAGACACAGAGACAGAGACACACAGACACACCAAACTCGCAGAGACGCAGAGACACACAGACACACAGACTCGCAGACTCGCAGAGACACAGAGACACAGACACACAGAGACAGAGTCACAGAGACACACAGACACACAGACACACAGACACAGAGACAGAGACACAGGGACACATAGAGACACACACAGAGACACAGGGACACATAGAGACACACACAGAGACACAAACAGAGACACAGGGACACACAGATGCAGAGGCGCAGAGTTGAGAGTTGTTTCAGCCTCAAACAACCCGCGTCTATTTTCCGTTTTCTCCACCACGTTTGCGGAGAAGCCAGCTTGTTTGTCAGTGACTGGGTACATCTGGAACACCCAGGAGGTTTCTGCACCATGCCATGCTGGGTACAGATGGCGAGACCACACTCCTGCCTCTATGTCCCAGCCTCATGGCCCTGGACAACAGTGTGGCTACTGTCCCAACCCCGTACCTTGGGTGGTGATGGTCACCTGTGTCTAAGTCACAGTTGAATGGAACCTCATACAAGGCCATTCGGCCCATTGTACTGTGCTGTACACATCCACCCCTGGCCAATTCTCTGTCGCCCTGTACATTATTCCTACCAACACAACCCATCCTTTGGTGAGACAAGAAACCACAATGTGAATGACCCCATGTTTTTGTTTTGGAACGGCTGGGAAGTTCAGCTATAAGGAAAAGTTGGACAGACTTGGATTATTTTGAGGCTGAGGGGAGACAGAAGTAAATAAAGTTACAAGGCGTGGATAAGGGTCGTAGCCATAACGTTTTTCTCAGGGTGGAAATGTCAAAGACCAGAGGATGTAGCTTTAAGGTGAAATGGGGAAAGTTTAGAGGAGATGCGTGGGGCAAGATCTTTGCACAAGGGATGGCGGAGGCTTGGAACTGGATGATTGGGATTGTGTTGGAGGCAGATAGAATAGTGGCATTTAAACAGCTTTTAGATAGTGACACGGATATGCAGGGAATGGAGGGATTCAGCATGGACATAGTGGATTGAGTTCATAAGGTCAGAAGTGATAGGAGCAGAATTAGGCCATTCGGCCCATCAAGTCTACTCCACCATTCAATCATGGCTGATCTATCTTTCGCTCTTAACCCCATTCTCCTGCCTTCTCCCCTTAACCCTGACACCCGTACTAATCAAGAATATATCTACGTGTCTCTGCCTTAAGGATATCCATTGAATTCCATAGATTCACCGCCTTCTGACTAAATAAATTAATGTTCATCTTCTTCCTAAAGGAACGTCCATTTATTCTGAGTATGACCTCTGGTTCTAGACCCACTCGTGCAAATATCCTCTCCACATCCACTGTATTTCCAGCGGTATGAATATTGACTTATCTAACGTAGTAACCCTTGCTCTCCCTCCCTCTCCATCCCTCCCCCCATCCTAGTTCTCAGACCAGTCCGACTGTCCCCTTGATTAAATGTTACCTCTGTTTGCTTCATTGTCAACTTCTCCCAGCTGACAATGATCTACATTTCCTTGATAGCCAATCCCTTTACAATACAATACAATACCTTTTATTGTCATTTGAGCCTCAGTGAGACTCAAACGAAAGTCCGTTTCCACAGCCATACAAACAAAGACCATTCCTAGACATACACACAATTAAATTCACACAAACATCCATTACTGTGGACCCACTGTGATGGAAGGCAAAGTCTTTTCTCTCCCCTGTTCTCCATGTGTCTCCCGATGTCCAAGCCCCAGGCGGGCGATGATAAATCCCACGGCCATTATAGGGCGATGTATGGCCCCGCTCCCAGTCTAAAAGTCACAGTGTTGGAGCCCCCGGCGGGCGCTGGAATGTCCCGCGGCCATGAAGCCGCGCGGGGCGATGTACGGCCCTTCTCCCGGTCCAAAAGTCTCGAAGTTGGAGCCATGGTGAGTAGTCCGCAGCCTCCGCAGTCTCCCGAGCCCCCGGGTCGTTCAGGCTGGAGGCCGCTCCACGGTGCTAGGCCCCAACGACAACGGAGACCCGACAGGGAAAAGGTCGGGTCTCCCGGACAGGGAAGAGATTTAAACAGTTTCCCCCCCCCCACATATACACATTTAAAACAAGTATTAAAAAAACACCAACACTACATTTAACTAGACAGAGGTAGAGGCCGCTGCAAACCTTTGATGTCTTGTTTTCACACTTCCTTCCTTATCTCTGTGTCTTCCTCTCCCCTGACTGTCTGAAGAAGGATTTCAACCCAAAAGGTCACCCATTCCTTCTCTCTGGAGATGCTGCCTGTCCCGTTGCGTTACTCCAGCATTTTGTGTCTATCTTCAGTGTAAACCAGCATCTGCAGTTCCTTCCTACACAATCTATCCAGGCCTGTTCCTGTGGCGAACTGTTCTATGTTCTGTAGGTTGCCCGTGACTTGCGGCCCATTATTCCCCTAAATCAGCATCAGCAGCAAAGCAGTGTCGCTGGACGGAGTAACTCCACCCCTAGACCTTGCAGCCTGCTGCAGTGTAATCAAAGCAGTATATTGTCTGAAAATTGCTTCAAAACCTCCAAACACTGTGAAAGGTATTATATAAATGTTCTGTGACTGAAATAAATACATAACTTGTTTATTGCTGTGTCAGTGGAGCCCTGCAGTTGTTGCTTTAGCACCTAGTGTGGTCACAAGGAATAGATGAGTTCCCTCACTGCCGCCTGAGGATGGTACCTCTGTTCCTGACACTGCAACTCCCCCACCGTACCCCCCCCCCCCCCCCCACTGCAACTCCCCCACCATCCCCCCCCACCGTAACCCCCCCACTACCCCCCCCCCCCCCCCCCCACCATCACCCCATCATTCCTCCTCCCATTCCCCCACTGTTCCCACAACAATCACACCGAATGGTCCCAGTACAGAAGCAGGCCATTCAACATATCCTGTTCCTGCTACCCCCTCTAGAGCAACTCCCAGGTCTGCCCCACCCCAGGTGCCCCACCCCAGGTGCCCCACCCCAGGTGCCCCATCCCAGGTACCCCATCCCACCCCCTAATGCACCCAGCCAGGTCTCTGCAACTTTGGAGGGTTTTCCTCATCTAGCCATTGCCCAATAGACACAATGGAACTGGCTTCCTACTGGTCCACGTTCCAACCACACACTGTGTGAACCAGATCTTCCTTGCATCACTCTTCACTCCGCTCCCCGTTAGTTTACACCAGTGCCCTCTAGTCACATCTGCATCCGTGATGAACTGGCCACCACTGCCCACCACTGCCCACTGCCCACTGCCCACCACTGCCCACTGGCCCCACTGCCCCCCACTGCCCACTGGCCACCACTGCCCCACTGCCCACTGGCCACCACTGTCCACTGGCCCCCACTGCCCACTGGCCACCACTGGCCCCACTGCCCACTGGCCACCACTGTCCACTGCCCACTGACCACCAGTGCCCACTGCCCACTGGCCCCACTGCCCACTGGCCACCACTGCCCACTGCCCACCTGTGCCCACTGACCACCAGTGCCCACTGCCCACTGCCCACTGGTCACCACTGCCCACTGCCCACCAGTACCCACTGGTCACCCCTCCAGTCATGGTGATTCCTCCTGCTCTCCACACTGTCCTGACCCACTCATGTTCTGTTCTTCCATCAAATCTCCCTTCAGCCTTTGTTCCTGCCAAGACCAGTGTTGTGAAGGGGATTGTGCTGGTGCTGTTGCAATAGACCAGTGTTGCCTCCCTCAGGGGAACATGAGTCCACTCTTGCAAAGACTAACTGACATTTGCAAGACAATTAGACGGGTACATGGATAGGAGAGGTTTAGATGTAAGTTGGACAAACAAGGGCAAATGGAACTAGTTTAGACGGGGCATCTTGGTTGGACTTGTAGACTTTAGTAGACTTTAGAGATACAGCATGGAAACAGGCCCTTCGGCCCACCAGGTCCGTGCCAAACAGCCATCACCCCGTAAACTAGCACCATCCTACACACTAGGGATAATTTACAATTTTTACTGAAGCCAATTAACCTACAAACCTATACGTCTTTTGGAGTGTAGGCGGAAACCTGAGCTCCTGGAGATAACTCACGCAGTCACAGGGAGAACATACAAACTCCGTACAGACAGCACCCATAGTCAGGATCGAACCCCGGTCTCTGGCGCTGTGAGGCAGCAACTCTACCGCTGCCCCTGTGTGAAGGAACTAAACTGAAGGAACTGTGTCTGTGCTGTATCACCGGATGAGTATCTATCCATCACAGCTCAATCAGTATTGCCTTAATGGCTGCAGCTCCGATTCCTGACATCTGGAGCACCGGGATCTATATTAATGTTGGAGTTTATCTTGTACCATTACCAGAACTCTGATTAGCAGCAACGGTAAATGTAATCTATTTATTATTCATTAGAGAACATAAACTTCAAATGCTTCTCCTTCAGGTACAGTTCTTTGTAGAGATTTAAAAAGGTGCCATGGAACAAACTGTGAATTCATTTTTAGAAAACAACATATATAAACTTAAATTATTCCAGTAAAAGTTATTCATATACTGAAGACAAGGTACCACTATATCAAATAGGGCCATGTTGAAATAATGTGCGCATTAGTGTCTGTTTTGGTCAATGGATGTTAGATGGAGTTTAGAAGGATGAGGGGGACCTGGTTAAAACATGCAGAATAGTGAAAGGCCTGGATGGAGTGGATGTGGAGAGGATGTTTCCACTAGTGGGAAAGTCTAGGACCAGAGGGCACAGCCTCAGAGTTAAAGTTTGTTCTTTTAGGAAGGAGATGAGGAGGAATTTTTTTAGTCAGAGGGTGGTGAATATTGTGGATTTCGTTGCCACAGACGGCTGTGTGGAGGCCACAAGTTAGTGGACATTTTTAAGGAAGAGATAGACAGATTCTTGATTAATACGGGTGTCAGGGGTTATGGGGAGAAGGCAGGAGAATGGGGTTAGGAGGGAGAGATAGACCAGCCATGATTGAATGGTGGAGTAGATGGACCGAATGGCCTAATTCTACTCCTATCACATGATCTTATGGCCACAAGAGATGAAATCTGTGCCAGATCTTATATCGAAGCAAAGATGAATTGTGGCATTAGTGCTTCAACATTGCCTTGTTCAATCACAGAACTCAGAGATAAACTGGTTCCCCCTCTTCTGACCATCAGCGATCCAGCTCCTCACACACTGACCATCTGTTCAAAATCCCCAGACAACTACATGGAAATAAATCAATTGATCCTAGATATTTCTACACTCTAGTTATGATAGCATGCAACAAAAGCTTTTCACTGTACCTCAGTACACCTGACAATAAACGAAACTCAAACTGAACTGATATTTGTTCCTTGGTTTGCCCTGTTGCTATCCTTTCCTATATTGCATATTTTGGAAATGAATCATTTGTGTCATTTTTCAACCTCGATAGACATCTGCAGCTATTCTTGTTGAGAATTCCACTCTCCGCTTCCCCGCTAAAACACGTCTCATTCGACCAGAGATGTACAGCAGGTCTGTGTAGGGAGGAACTACAGATGCTGGATAAACCGAAAATAGACACAAAAAAGCTGGAGTAACTCAACGGGACAGGCAGCATCTCCAGAGAGAAGGAATGGGTGACATTTTGTGTCGAGACTCTTCAGACTGAAGAAGGGTCTCGACTTGTAAAGCAGGTCTGCCTGATTCACTCGGAGCTGCCATTGAGTGTGAGCCAGATTCCTGGATTCATATTGTATCTCGGGGAGGTTCTCTCATCTGTCACAGCTCGAGTGGATCCCACACCCTGGGGGCAGATTCGCTCAGTAGTCGAGGGGTCAGCGTTCTTCAAAATGACGTGAGAAATGAACCTACCGACGGACTGATCTTGCTGGGCGAATGGAATTGTCTTATTGAGAGCCTCTGGTATATCTGTAACGTGGTAACTAGGTTCCATTAATAGATGGTTTAATTTTAGCAAGTGCTAGATGATGCGAGCGTAGCCATGAGCTGAGGCTGGGCATTTCTTGCTGTACAAGAGCAGCGTTTCAGTATCAGTGCAGCGAGATAGAGAGAGATGTGGAAACACAAACAACCCGTTCAGAAGCTATACCTCGGCTTGGTTAGCCCTAAGCCCTATCACCTTCCAACAAAATGCATTGATCCAAGCCAGTATTTAAATAAACCGTAACATCATGTATTGTCGGGAATGGCCGATGTACACATGATTCTAACACAAAATGAGGCAGCATTTTGTGATTCTCCAGTGCTTTGTGGGTGATGGAGTTATGGAGACACTCCCTATAGCCAAGTACACCAGCCCACTGGCCCAGGAGAGGCGTATGTGTAAAAGGGAAACTGCAGATGCTGGTTTTAACCGAAAATAGACACAAAAAGCTGGAGTAACTCAGCGGGACAGGCAGCATCTCTGGTTGGACTTCTTCAGAAGAAGGGTCTCGACCCGAATCATCACCCATTCCTTCTCTCCAGAGATGCTGCCTGTCCCGCTGAGTTACTCCAGCTTTGTGTGTCTGGCTTCGGGAGAGAGACGTGACCTAATTGTCTCCAATTGTTAATATATTTATCGCAAGCACAGCAGGCAAAATGCTCACATTTTGATTACAGGAAGTTAATGAGATAGTGTGTGTCAGCTGCACAGAACTGGTGAAGGGGGACATCAAATAGATAGGTTCTGATGTTATTATCTAATGTCAGATATAAATATCTAATATGTTTAGCACACATCCAAGCTGGATATTAGCAAGCCCAACAACGCTCATACACAAAGTAACAAGATTGCACATGTGTCCATGTGCACTGGTGTTTGTGTGAATAACTAGAATTCTACATAAAGCGGAGATTGACAGGTCCTTGATTAGTGCGGGTGTCAGGGGTTATGGGGAGAAGGCAGGAGAATGGGGTTAAGAGGGAGAGATAGATCAGCCATAATCGAATGACGGGGCAGAATAGATGGGCAGAATGGACCAGTTCTGCCCCTATGCAATGCACACACACACATATCTTTCTGCACATGCACAGCAATTGTAAGGTTTAGCAGAATTCCTCTCAATTCTCCTAATCCCAGACACACTCGAGTTACAGAACCCTTACCACCACCGTATCTTATTGATTTTGACACTGGATTTATATTCTGCATGTATATATACACGAACAGGGGAACTGATTGGGGATGATCAGCCATGATCATATTGAATGGCGGTGCTGGCTCGAAGGGCCGAATGGCCTCTACTCCTGCACCTATTGTCAAATGCCAAGCCTTATGTCTGAGTGTCAACCACTGCGACAAGGCCCCTGCCGGTCCGAGCTCCTGATTACTCTTCTGCTGCCCCAGAGAGTCCAGAGAACTCGTGAGGAAGCAAGTCAACCCCAACCCTGAGGGATAGCATGCCAATGGGAGAAGGGCCTCATAATCAGAGACCTGAGCGTGGATATTTTTAAGGCAGAGATAGATAGATTGTTGATTAGTACAGGTGTGGGGTTATGGGGAGAAGGTAGAATAGGGCCATGAGTGTATTGGGGGAGTTGCTTCATGGCCCAAATTGCTTCATTCTACTATTCCTTATGACCTTATGAGTGAGTGATCTGGAGAGAGTTCAAATCCCACAATGGACAGTTACAAAACTGAATTGGCTTTCATTAAATAATCTAGAATTATTTTCTTTTAAAAAAAGCCAAATATGAACTGGTGAGGATGAAAGTAGTGTATTGTTGTAAAGGCATCTGGTGGGGTGAGAGATTTCTGTTATAACTTGGTCTAGCGTAGATGTGAGTGGCAGGCACAATCTTCTCAACATTGTGGGTTGGCCAATGAATGCAGCCACCGCCCACATCCTATAAATTAATAAAAACTAATCTGCCTTCCTCCCAGGAAATGGGCCATTAGTTTAGAAGCTTTACATTCATTCCTGTTTTACTCATTTGTTGTGTAAGATCTGGAAGGTTTCATTTGGCAGCAACCCACTGCCAGCCTCTCTAACTTGGACAGTCTGTATAAATTACATGGAAATGAAACAGCATTCTCTCTCCGCGGTGCTGAGTGTGTTGGGGAAGGGGTCATATTTATATTTTGCTTCTAACGCTGATATGAAAAGCACCGTGATGTAGGGGCAAGTGAATGTTTGGGTGCCCATGGAGAGCTTCAATAATGAGCTTGACACCACTTCAGATGCAACTCCTCCGCTCTGCGTTGTGACCTACAGTCTTCCTTGTTCTGTATCCTTGGGGTCCTTATATCGAGATTACCCAATTAATGCCAATGCTGCTTCCCGGGCTGTGATGTAACGAGGAGCGTTCTGTCACCGTCAGCGCTGTTTCTCCCTTTCATGTCCCCAGCCATGAAGTGCAACTTTACAACTGAGTCATGACAACTTCTTCCTCAAATAGAAACCAATTTGCATTTCATTTTTTTTAAACACATTGAGATTTCTGTCTGTGGTTTTTGAGTTTATTTTTTCTGTCTACGTCAGTGTGGAAGGAATATAATGGTCACAGCTCCATAAATACCACTAATTAGATTCAGTGAGAGTCAGGCATTAAATAACATCACAGTGGAACATGAAGATATCATTGTAGCTCCTGTATTGAGAGCAGGTGCCTCTCAATGGGAAGGTATGTAACCTGGTTGGATGTATGGCCAGGTGTAATGGTGGGAAACCCTTCACCTTTACACAGGTGAGTGAGAGAGCACAGGTGCGGATGAGGCAACAGTTCACACTCATTTTACTCACAATCACAGCAAGGGCCATGAGGGAGATGCATTTGCATATTACTTTTCACTGTCTTTACCGAAAGGGACAAATGCAGAAAGAAAGAGAGGAGCAGGAACTGCGGTGCTGGTTTACAAAAAAAGCACAGAGTTGTGGAGCAAATCAGCAGGTCAGGCAGCATCTCTGGACTGGAGTTACTCAGTACGTCTTGCACCTCAGTCTGAAGGGTCCCAACCTGAAACGCTACCTATCCATGTTCTCCACAGATGCTGCCTGACCCACTGAGTTACTCCAGCACTCTGTGAAACGTCACCTATCCATGTTCTCCACAGATGCTGCCTGACCCACTGAGTTACTCCAGCACTCTGTGAAACGTCACCTATCCATGTTCTCCACAGATGCTGCCTGACCCGCTGAGTTACTCCAGCACTCTGTGAAACGTCACCTATCCATGTTCTCCACAGATGCTGCCTGACCCGCTGAGTTACTCCAGCACTCTGTGAAACGTCACCTATCCATGTTCTCCACAGATGCTGCCTGACCCGCTGAGTTACTCCAGCACTCTGTGAAACATCACCTATCCATGTTCTCCACAGATGCTGCCTGACCCGCTGAGTTACTCCATCACTCTGTGAAACGTCACCTATCCATGTTCTCCACAGATGCTGCCTGACCCGCTGAGTTACTCCTGCACTCGGTGAAACATCACCTATCCATGTTCTCCACAGATGCTGCCTGACCCGCTGAGTTACTCCAGCACTCTGTGAAACGTCACCTATCCATGTTCTCCACGAATGCTGCCTGACCCGCTGAGTTATGGTGCAGCAGCATCTATGGAGCGAAGGAAATAGGCAACGTTTCGGGCCGAAACCCTTCTGGAAATAGGCAAAGTTAAGCATTTGTTGAACTTCAGATGCGGTTCCAACATGGATATAACCACATATAACCATATAACAATTACAGCATGGAAACAGGCCATCTTGGCCCTTCTAGTCCGTGCCGAACAATTATTTTCCCCTAGTCCCATCCACCTGCACTCACACCATAACCCTCCATTCCTTTCCCATCCATATACCTATCCAATTTATTTTTAAATGATAAAATCGAACCTGCCTCCACCACTTCCTGGATACCTTATTGCATCATACATTCACGACATGCAAGATGTATTTTGACCTTAATTTGTTTTGAACTGGTTGTTAAATTTAGCATGAAAACCTGCTTGTGCAATAGTTGTTCCTCTGCCTTACAATCCCATCTTTAATTGGTGAATATCATAAATACCACACTCCACGGGGAGGCCATTTGGCCCATCGTGCTTCGGCTGACTCTTTCAAAAAGACAATTGAATTTAGTTCCAAATCCCAGGATTGTCCCCAAGAACTCCTGGACGAACCCAACAGGACAGCATGGTCAACTTCTTCACAGGTGCGGTCCCAGCACAGACAGTGGTGTCTCACCACTCTTACTAGGGGTAATAAATCTGGCTTTGCCTCACGATGGTCTGATCCTGAATATGAGTCAAACATATCACCCTGCCAACGGGTTCCCTTCAAGAACGGGTCCGCTGGCCTTTGAAATGTCCAATACAACCTGATCTTGGGTCATAGAAACATAGAAACATAGAAAACAGGTGCAGCAGTAGGCCATTCGACCCTTTGAGCCAGCACCGCTATTCAATATGATCATGGCTGATCATCCAAAATTAGCACCCCTTTCCTGCTTTCTCCCCATATCCCTTGATTCCGTCAGCCCAAAGAGCTAAATCTAACTCTCTCTTGAAAATACAAGTCCTGCACTTAGATCTTTGTCTGTTAGGAACAACATTCCCAGCTAACAACAGCCGGTTTCATTTATTTGTTCTATATCTCTCTACATCACCGCTTATATCTCTCGTTTCCCTTTCCCTTGACTCTCAGTTTGAGGAAGGGTCTCGACCTGAAATGTCACCTATTCCATTTCTCCAGAGATGCTGCCTGACCCGCTGAACTACTCCAGCTTTTTGTGTATCTTTGCTTTAAACCAACATCTGCAGTTCCTTCCTACACATTAATAATTCCCCTTTTTGCACAGCTTCAGATTCCAATCTTTACACCCTTGTGCTGTTTTGTATTTGATGTTGTATATACAGTCATGCTGTCATTACCACGTACGTTGTTTATTCTGTGCAAGGAATTTCATTGCACCCTGGTGAATATGAGAATAAACTAATCTGAATCTGAATCTGCTTTGGCTGCATCTGGAGGAGTGAGTTCAAATCCAATTACAGGAGGCAGGGAAATGTAATTCAAATTCTAAATCTGGAATAAAAAGCTAATCTCTGCAACAGTAAACACAAAATAAATGGATTGTCCTAAAAACCATCTGGTTCACCAGGAAAGGAAATCCGATATCCTCATCCTTCTGGTCTGTGTGCGATACCAGAGCCACTAATGTGGATACCATTCATCAGTTTAGAGATAATTAGAGAGAGGTGATAAATGGCATTGCAATGAATGAATACATTTTAAAGCCACTGCTGTAGAAAAATTCCCGCAGTATGGAACCAGTAAATGTTGCAAATGCTGTAATTATAAAGAACCAGGGTTGTGTCAATAACATAGGGATGTTTTTATAAATATTTAAAATATCTAAAATTGTAAAGTTTGATGTTCTGCCGGAAACTGTAAAGGTTTTAGATTTGACATTTACAACTTTAAAAACCCTGTATCTTCAACAGTAGATTTTATTTAGCTGTTTTGAGTTGCCCATATTCCCAATGGAGATGACATTTCTGTTCCAAAATTGTGCCTACTGCACTGCCTCTTGCCCATTGTGTCAGCACTAAGTCCCAACGGGAACACTCAAAGAATTTTCCATGATGCACTTACAATTACAAAAAATAAATAACAAGATAAAAATGACCAGCTGGCTGCAAATATGCCAATGTATATTAAATGTGCTGCTTTTCAGTTCGAAAATTAATTCAGTAATGTTGAGTCATCTTGCAATTTGCTAACATTTAATCCTGTTTCAAAATGTCTTCCTGTAATTTAGACAGCGCCCTTCAAATTATCTGCATCCGCTGATCCATCTCATCCTCTCATTTCCACGGCTTCCTGGAACCAGGCATATTTGTTTCTCTCTACAATCTCTGCGGTTGTGATTTAGAATCATACAGCGAGCAAACAGGCCCTTTGGCCCAGATAGTCCATGCCAAACAAGATGCCAACCTATGCTCACCCCACTTGCCCCGCATCTGACCCACCTGTCTCCAACAAAGAGCTGGAGGAACTTATCAGGTCAGGCAGCATCTCGGGAGAAATATAATATAGTCCTGACCCAGACCATTGCCTGTCCACAGATGCTGCCTGGCCCACTGTTCCACCAGTACTTTGTGCTCTGATCCCTGGAGGTGGGAGGGAGGAGATGGTGGGGGATTCCTCATCTGGCCTTGGCACATGTGTGACGGACGTATGTGTGATGACAATATGTGTGTCGGGCACGTGTGTGTCGGGCACGTGTGTGGCGGGCGCGTGTGTGTCGGGCACGTGTGTGACGGGCACGCGTGTGTCAGGCACGTGGGAGGGAGGAGATTGTGGGGAATTTCTCATCTGGCCTTGGCACATGTGTGACGGACGTATGTGTGATGACAATATGTGTGTCGGGCACGTGTGTGTGTTGGGCACGCGTGTGTCGGGAATGTGTGTGTCGGGCACGTGTGTGACGGGTGTGTGTGCACATGTGTGACGGGCATGTGTGTGTCGGGCACGTGTGTGTGTGTGTGGGCACATGTGTGTCGGGCACGTGTGTGTCGGGCACGCATGCATCGGGCACGTGTGTGTCGGGCACGTGTGTGTCGGGCACGTGTGCGTCGGGCACGTGTGTGACGGGAATGTGAGTGTCGGGCACGCGTGTGTCGGGCACATGTGTGACGGGCACATGTGTGACGGGCACATGTGTGACGGATGTATGTGTGATGACAATATGTGTGTCGGGCACATGTGTGACGGGCACATGTGTGACGGATGTACGTGTGTGTCGGGCATGTGTGTGTTTGGCACCGATGGAAACGTATTGGAGACAGCAGGGACCTTGTTTTTAAGGAAAGTATATATTTTGCCTGAAGCCTCCAAGTGGATATGTAGATTTGTAAAACTTGTTGCTGGTTGAGATACCTGGTATTTGAGAGACCGACCAAACTAGGGCCTCTCTTTCTCCAGATCCCTGCCAAATAGTCATTATTCTGTCTATTGGAACATTGGTGTGGAGACGGGGCCCTTCCCATTCAGGCAGGATGTCTGCACACTGTAGCAATTCACTGCTTGGTGGTGGGGTCCAGCCCTCTGATCTCTCTTTCACCAATTACCTTAAATTTAAAGCCCCCTCAGTTGTCCCCTTGGCTACTGACTCTGCTGGTGAACGTGGCTTCTCTTGGAGAAGATGTCAGGCCACATCCCTGGTGACCAATTGACCATGAGATCACACTGGCCATTGGCCATACTCAAGCCCCTTCGTAACTAGGAACAGAATAAGGACATTCAGACCATCAAGTCTATTCTGCCATTCAATCAGGGGTGATCTATCTTTCCTTCTCAACCCCATTGTCCTGCCTTCTCCCCATAACCCCTGACACCCGTACTAATCAAGGACCTTAACATATCCATTGACTTGGTCTCCAAAGCCTTCTGTTGCAGTGAATTCCACCGATTCACCACCCTCTGACTAAAGAGATTCCTTCATTGTGCATCATACAATCTCCACTGGTCTTAGATTAGTGGATAAACTGCATGGATAATTGATGTTGTGTTGGGTTAATGAGAGCTACATCACACTGTTCCCTTTGCTATGACATATTTAGTTCATTTCTCAGCCCTCCTCTCAGAGCTTGCCGTATCTGTCATCCGTAGAGATCACAGTTGTTGCTCAGCCTCCCGCCTCGCTCTGAGCAACAACCTCCCATTTAGCAGCAGCAGCACAAACTCTTCTATGCAGATTCCAGCTTCCTTTAAGGTAGCAAACTCGCCTCAGGCTCCTCATAGAATCATAGTATCCCACAGCACAATAACTGGCCCTTCAGCCCACCAAGAATGCACCACTTCCACTGATTCACAGCTTAAGGATAAGGGGGAAATCCTTTAAAACCGAGATGAGAAGAACTTTTTTCACACAGAGAGTGGTGAATCTCTGGAACTCTCTGCCGTAGAGGGTAGTCGAGGCCAGTTCATTGGCTATATTTAAGAGGGAGTTAGATGTGGCCCTTGTGGCTAAGGGGATCAGACGGTATGGAGAGAAGGCAGGTACGGGATACTGTGTTGGATGATCAGCCATGATCATATTGAATGGCGGTGCAGGCCCGAAGGGCCGAATGGCCTCCTCCTGCACCTAATTTCTATGTTTCTATGATGCCACTCTGATCCTATTGTTATCTTCTATGTGTTCTGGACACTATCTCCTCAGAGCCATGCAGTAGGGGAGCGTTGCAAGAACATGATACAGATAACATCATTTAAGTTTAGTGTAGAGATGTAGCATTGTACCAATCTCTTTGGGTGACTGAGTCCACATCCACCATCCATCACCCATTTGCACTGATTCCCATATCCACTCCCTACACACTGGAGGCCAAATTACAGAGACCAATTTACCTGCAAACACGCACGTCTCCGGGATGTGGGTGGAAACCCCACTGTTTAAGGGTTTTCCTCCAAGATGCTGTTTCCAGCAACCATAGAGAAAGTTTATGTGGCCTTTGTTTCTTCAAATATCAAATGGCTGGAGATTGAAGCGGAGAAGTTGTCAGAATGTTTGTTTGATTAAATGCCACATGTCTGGTGATCAATTAAACAATCCACACCAGCTATGGAAATATAGACCAGCTGGTTGGTTACATGGTGTGACCAATCTCAGGAATGTAGTGGGTTAGTACGCATCCAAAGCCTTTCACTGTACCTCGGTACACGTGACAATAAACTAAACTAAACTCAACTGAGAGGCTCACAGTTGGACAAAAGCACACAAATTGCTGGGGTAACTCAGTGGGTCAGGCAGCATCTGTGGAGAACATGGATAGGTGACGTTTCACAGAGTGCTGGAGTAACTCAGCGGGTCAGGCAGCATCTATGGAGCTAAGGAAATAGGCAACGTTTCGGGCCGAAACCCATATGGGTTTCGGCCCGAAACGTTGCCTATTTCCAGAAGGATTTCGGCCCAAAAAGTTGCCTATTTCCTTAGCTCCATAGATGCTGCTGCACCATAACTGAGTGGGTCAGGCAGCATCTGTGGAGAACATGGATAGGTGACGTTTAGGGTCAGGGCCTTGAAACAACTCCAGGCTACCTCCTTTGTGAGTGACTGGGTGAAGAGAGATATCTGCGGGGACCTATGTCCAGAGTTCTCTGAAAGAGGCCACACAGATTGACAGGATGGTGAGGCAAATGGCATACTAGTCTTCATTGGTCGGGGCATGGAATTTCTCGACCCGAAACGTCACCCATTCCTTCTCTCCCGAGATGCTGCCTGTCCCGCTGAGTTACTCCAACATTTTGTGTCTATCTTCGGTGTAAACCAGCATCTGCAGTTCCTTCCTACACATAAGAATTGGTATGTTCCGTTACAACTTTGGCTCTCTGTCATTCCCTCTCCCTTCCCCACCCCTTCCCTTTATCCCCCCTGAGTGTAGAGGGTGGGGGTGACCCTCTCTCTTGGGCAGAACACTGACCCCTTGTCTGGTCCCCTTTGGCAGCCCCGCTTCACCTCGAGTAATGTCGGCATGTTGCAACTCCATCAGCTTTAATAAGTAAATCATCTTAATTAATACACCACTAATAATTGACTTGTAAATTGCAATTATTATTCCCAAAATGTACTGGTTGTAAAATCAGAAATGCTAAATCAATTTTAACATAATTCAAAGTGATTATTGGTGCTGAGTTCACATTGAATGGCATTATTTAAACTCTGGAGAATGGACAGACCCAGCTCTGACAGATGACCAGAAGCTTGGTCAAACCTGCATGTGTGAGGGAGGCAGGGGGTGCAGGGGTAGGGAGTGAGGGGGGTGAGGGGAGGGCCATTTAATGAGGGGAGGGAGGAGGGTGAGGGGGTGTGAGGGGGAGGGAGGGGGTGGTGGAGGTGGATTCTACCACGTTCTACCATTTAACAATGACCAATAACCAGTGCCCAATTCATTACCGAACCTGACAGTTTTGGGATGTGGGAGGAAATTGGAAAACCAGGGAATCCCATGCACTCATCAGAAGAACATGCAGACTCCACACAGACAGCACAAGAGGTCAGGATTGAACCCAGGTAAAGGAGCTCCAGTCAGCGTGTCACTGGGCTACCCAATCATGGCTGATCTGATCTCAACGTCATCTCCACCGCGCTAGAGAATGAAGAAGGTTCCGGAGCCTGAGGAGAACGTTGACCTCCAGGTTCAAGGGGCAGCTTCGTCCCAGCAACTATTAGCTCCCGGTTCCCCTTGCACAACCCAATCTCAGCAACAAATGGCTACAGACCAAGGATGAGGTTGTACTGTGTACTGGTCCACTGGGTAAAACTAATCTGTATGTTCTGTTTAACAAGTTTGTGAAGCTGCACATGTTAGAATGTCTTTGTTCCATGCTGGAGCATGTGACAAAGCTTTCACTGTACCTCAGCACATGTGACAATAAACTAACTAACTGCACAATTAGGCACTCTTGTACTCTTCATCACTGGCTTAAACATGAGACCCCTCGTATGGATCTGTGCTTCCTGGCTCGAATATCTGCCTGTACGGAAATCCTGACATCTTTCATCTTGCCAACTCTTCACAGTCACCTGTATCCACAAGATGGCTTCTCCTCCTCCTCCTCCTCCTCCTCCTTCTCCCCATCCCCCACCCACTCTCCCCATGTTCTCCACATTGCCTCCATACCAGACATGTCTCTCTTTCAGTAAAACATCGCTCAAATGCTTCTGAAAGTTGGACCAAGATTACCATTTAATTGGGGCTGAATGGCCTCGTTGACCAGATGAATGATGTGAATTTCTATGAATGGCCGATGATGATTTAGGAAACTGTAATTTACAGCTGGTGTCAATGTCTTTGATGAGTGAACCTCAGCTGAATGGACGTTGGCTTCTGATGGGGTATGTGATTGACAGCTGGGTCAGTCTTTAGTCCAGAACTTTGCACAGGGTGATTAATGTTTACTGACTCATTCATACGCTGTCTCATGGACATAAAGATAACATGGATTGTGCAGAAGCTCCTTGTCTGGGTGATGGGAATTAATAGCACAGGAGTGAATATTGTGGCAGGTTTGGTCCACTAAGGCTACAGTTAACAGCCTGATATCTGTGCAGAAAGCCCCATGGATAATCACACAGCATGGAAACATGCCCTTCAGCCCAACACATCCATGCTGACCAATGATACACATCTAAACCTGTCACATTTGCTGCACATGGGCCAATATCCCTATTCACCATGTACCTGCCCAAATGCCTTTTAAATCTTGTTATCGAATCAACCACTTCCTCTGGCAGCTCATTCCATATACACACCACCCTTTGTGTGAAGAGATTGTCGCTCAGGATCCTATATATCTTTCCCCCTCGCCCCTGATCTTAACTCTGTGTCTATGTCCTCAAGCATATGAGGCCCTTCCACCCCTTCAATGGTCTGAAGAAGGGTCTCCAAGAAGGAACGTTACTCCAGAGATGCTGTCCGACTCGCTATGTTACTCCAGCTTTTTGTGTCTACCTTCGGCCCAACTAGCTCACACTGACCAACGTGACCCATCTACACTAGACCCACCTGCCTGCGCTTGGCCCATATCCCTCTAAACCTGTCCTATTCTTGCACCTGTCCAAATGTCTCATAAATGTTGGGATAGTTCCTCCTCTGACAGCTCGTTCCATACACCTACCACCCTTCCTCATCCTGGAACTAGCACCAACCGATTGGTCTAAATGGGCAGCTTATATATTATTCAATCGCAAGGCAGTAGTTTGTGGGATAATTCTGAAAAACTGTAATTTGACACTGAAACCAAAATGTGATCCTTCAAATCACTGCTGTTCAATAGAGCAGGAAGGTCAACATTATGTCAACCCAAGCCTCAGTATCTCATCCACACAGAGGGTGGTGGGTGTATGGAACGAGCTGCCAGAGGAGGTAGTTCAGGCTGGGACTATCCCAATGTTTAAGAAATGGTTAGACAGGGGCATGGATAGGACAGGTTTAGAAGATATGGATCAAATGTGGGCAAATGGGGCATGTTGGTCGGCACGGGCGAGATGGGCTGAAGGGCCTGTTTCCGTGCTGCAAACTCTGAGACAAAATGATATGGACGGAGATGTGAAAGGAGGAATCAAGATGTGACAGTCTCGGTATCCGTCAGCAGTGAAGGTTGTGTTGGTCACAGCTGGGTCAGTCGGAGTGTGGAGCTCGTGGTGAAATGTATGCTGTGGATACTGCCGTGCTTCAGCTGAGTTATAACTGGCTCACTTTCAATATTCAATACACCAGACCTTGCTCCCTGACAAATCACCAATAACCTCCCCAGGGCTTGATGCTATTGTGTTCATCAGTGTGAACAAAAGCCACAGGATCCCAGTGATACAGGGCCCTGGACATTAGCTCTGACTCTGTGTGTGAGAGTGATCCTGCCACAAGCCAGGCACCTGCACCCCTCCCCCCCCCCCCCCCCACCCCCACCCCCTACACCCACCACCCCCCCACAACCCTCCCCCACAACCCACCCCATCCCCCCCCCCCCCCCCCCCACCCCCCCCCCCCCAACCCCCCACCCACCCCCCCCCCCCCCCTCCACCCCCAAGCCCATTACTCTGGCAACCAGTCACTGCCTCTCGATTCTTTCTTTATGCCCACCGCCCCAGATGGCACAAAACATTCCCCCTCCCCCAGTGCTCCCCCCCCCACCCCCCCCCCCTCTATCCCACCACACACTGATGGCGCCTCATTCAGCTGCTGTGTTTAATCCCATGTACAACTTGCCTCACAGTAAACTCGATAGAAATCATCTCGATAAAAGGGGAGGGGAAGAGACTGGGGAGTGGTGGATGTTTGTGGGGTGGAGGGGGGAGTGGAGGGGGGAGTGGCCACTAATGCACCTTATTCCGCAAAGATTTCCAAAGCTATAAATCTTTGTGGCAGCACCTTAGAATAATGGCGTGTTGCAGCACGGAAACAGGCCCTTCGGCCCATTGAGTCCGTCTACACTAATCCTACATGAGGCCCATTCTTTACTTGTCCCCCCTATTCCATCAGTGCCAGCAGAGGCACAGTTGACATCCTTGTATCTCACACTCCCCACCACAGCACAGTGATGGACCACAGGCCTGTTGACCCATCATCCCAAGACCAACTCTTATCAGCCTTCACATAGTCCACATCCCCTCCATTCCCTGCACATAACCTGCCCTCACACCAATTACAATGGTCCTGACCTCTCCTCTGCCTCATTGGAGACCTTCAAATTATCTTTATGTGTAGGAAGGAACTGCAGATGCTGGTTTAAACTGAAGTTAGACACAAAATGCTGGAGTAACTCAACGGGACGGGCAGCATCTTTGGGGAGAAGGAATGGGTGACGTTTCAGGTCGAGACCTTTCCAACTATCTTTAATTGGATTTGACTGGACTTTATGTTGCACTAAACATTATTCCTTTATCCTGTATGTGTACACAGTGGGCAGGCTGATTGTCTTTTCACTGACAGGACAGCAAGCAACAAAAAGCTTTTCACATGTGACAATAAACTAGAAACACCTTGGATGTGATTGGGGAAAGTGGGTCTTGGTTTTGTGTTCTGGTGACTGTTCTCTGCACTGTCTTCCCACTGTAAATAATCCATGGTAAAAGTCTGTAACAGATCTGGTTAATGCAGATATTCAGCCTCTTAGACAATAAAGAGGCTTATCTATTTGAGATCCCATGTAAGTGGCTTACAGTGGCCTGTCTAAATGAAGTGCCTGCCACTGGTCTGTCGTGCCGTGATATTTGAGCTGGCCACTCTGTAGAGCAATGATTCTACATTTTGCTTCAACATAGGCCCCTTTCCTCTGTCGTTTTCACACCTTACCCTTCCATATCTCTATATCTCTCTCCCCTGACTGTCTGAAGAAGGGTCTCGATCCGAAACGTCACCCATTCCTTCTCTCCAGAGATGCTGCTGGTCCCGCTGAGTTACTCCAGCACTTTGTGTCTGTACTCGATGGTGCGTTAGGTTTGATGGTTTATGTCTGTGGTGGGAGAGGGCAGCAGCTGTAGATGGGCCGAATTCCCCAACACTTCCAGACCCACTGAATCACACCCTGGAAAAACACAACCATTGTGGACTCCACACAAGCCCAGAGCCTTAGTTTGATACAGCATGAAACAGGCCCTTTGGCCCATTGTGTCCATGCTGGCCATCAAACACCCATTTACACAAATCCAGTTTTATTTGCACCTCAACCCCTTCTTCCAAGGAATCAACCTCGTGAACCTTTCGTGATCCATGTTCAATGCAAGGAAATACAATACATACAGGAAAACATATGTTTACCAGAACCACAGTCTCGCAAACAAACTACACAGTTGTAACACAGATACTTGGACAGGAACATGCGTAGGAAATGTTTAGAGGGATATGGGCCAAACTCGGGCAAATAGACTAGCTTAGATGGTGGTTAGCATCGATGAGTTGGGCCAAAGGGCCAGCTTCCGAGCTGTATGTAATCAATGGATTCATTGCCACAGAAGGCTGTGGAGACCAAGTCAATGAGTATTTTTAAGGCGGAGATAGATAGATTCTTGATTAGTGCGGGTATCAGGGGTTATGGGGAGAAGGCAGGAGAATGGGGTTAGGAGGGAGAGATAGATCAGGCAGAGTAGACTTGATGGGCCGAATGGCCTAATTCTGCTCCTAGAACATATGACCTTACAAACATATCCTTCTGTACTGCACCAACTTGCGATAAATGGAAATATGATTGTTTTGAATGGAGTCACTCAGCAGGAATAAAGAGCGATTGTCGTGAACATCAGGCACCCAAGTCTTTATTACTTTGGTAATAATAATTGACTTTGAAACATGACTACATGGTACTTGGGTCAGGCATGGTCCCACCACTACGCACGGCTCTTATCAGTTGTTGAGCTGGCAATGTTCTATCAGAGTCTGAGCCTCCCACAGCCAGTATCACAACACCATCAACAACATGGGTCTTTGTCAGAGGCTCCAGTGTGCAATAGATTCCTCTTTACTCAGCTCTACACAAGAAACAATGCCGTTAGTGCACAGGACCACTTGCTAACTTTACCGTACTTCATCATCATGTTGTATATCTTATAATGGACAACAAGGCCATTTAGCCCTGAATCTGGGACAGCAGTCCACCAGTTCCATCTCCCCATGACTCTCCCAACACCCACTACAGGAAGAGTTGTCTACAGTGAGTACAGATCTATAACCAACACAAACAAGCAAGATGTGTACAGGAAGGAACTGCAGATGCTGGTTTTTGTGTCTGTCTTCTGAAGAAACAGGGAGCTACAATAAAAGACACAAAGTGCTGGAGTAATTCAGCGGGTCATAAGTGATAGGAGCAGAATTAGGCCATTCGGCCCATCAAATCTACTCCACCGACCAATCATGGCTGATCCATCTCTCCCTCCGAACCCCATTCTCCTGCCTTCTCCCCATAACCTGACACCTGTACTAATCAAGAATCTATCTATCTCTGCCTTAAAAATATCCATTGAGTTCTGTGGCAATGAATTCCACAAGTTCGCCCCTGTCATGTCATGAACATTAGGTAGAGAGGACCAGACTCCTGGCAGTAATACCTCAGTACAATGCAGAAAAAAGTGAGCGTGTCACCTGCCTACCAGTGGTTGATTGGGAGCGGACTGACACTCAAATACAGCAGTTGGTGAAACCATTCCCCATCTCAATTGATCTGAGCTGCCTCACTCTAGAAGGGTCAACCTGAAGGTCAGTGTGGACATGTTGGGCTGCAGGGTCAGTGTGGACATGGGCTGCAGGGTCAGTGTGGACATGGGCTGGAGGGTCAGTGTGGACATGGGCTGGAGGGTCGGTGTGGACATGTGGGGCTGGAGGGTCAGTGTGGACATGGGCTGCAGGGTCAGTGTGGACATGGGCTGGAGGGTCAGTGTGGACATGTTGGGCTGGAGGGTCAGTGTGGACATGGGCTGGAGGGTCAGTGTGGACATGGGCTGGAGGGTCGGTGTGGACATGTGGGGCTGGAGGGTCAGTGTGGACATGGGCTGGAGGGTCAGTGTTGGGCTGGAGGGTCAGTTTGGACATGTTGGGCTGGAGGTCCACCCTTCACCATGACCAGACCAACAGCTGCAACATGGAACTGCAGATGCTGGAAATCCAAAACAAGATCAGGAAATGCTTGAAGTGTTCATGATGTTGAGCAGCATCAACAGAGGGAGAGAAACATTAGCTGTCGATCCAGTTTCATTTCCCACGGACTTGCCGAGTCTTGCTAGCATTTTCCATTTTAGTTTCAGATCACCCTAACACTGCCTGTTTATAGCATAAACTGCCAACCCCATCAGCCAGAGCTTTGAGGTATTTTTTTTGTCTGTGAACTGATGCTTCAATGGGCTCTGACAAGATGGTGCAGCTTCTGAAAGTCAAAGGTGAAAATGCATTTGCAGAAAAATCCTGGATAAAGCACTCTATAATTTTCAGAAAGACAAAGTGATCCCGAAACAATATCAAGGTTTGAAATTATACAGCGGGCCCGTGGAATATGTATTATACTGCAAAACAAAACAGAAACAAGGCAGCATTTAAATAACACCTTGTATTCATTTAATCGAATTCCCCTAAGAGGGGATGATTGAACCTTGTCACATCCAAAGCTGACAGTAGATTCAGCAGCAGAATGTTAATTCTGCTGAGATTGCTGTGTCCAATATCACAGATTGCTCGGTGACAAAACAAAACCCATTTCATTCCTCCCCCGAAACAAAAGGCAGTCGTCACCACAATTATGCTCTCACTACTCATTGAAATAGTCAGTGTCCAAGACAATTACACACACACAGATCTCTCTGCATATAAAAATTGCAATGAAACTTTGACGGATTCTGCATGGTTCAACATAAATTGGGGGGGGGGATTAATTGTGTGAATTTTGAGTGTGTGACATTGTGCATTAATCTGGGCAAACTGCAGAGGTGGGGAATGTCTACTGGAGCCAAGATTTAGACTGGGTGAGAATGGGGCAGATGGTATGGAACAAGTACTGACAATTGTGGTCACAGCCTGGGTCAGGGGATTCCACTGTTACCATGGGAGAGGAAGGGTTAGAGTTCTAGTCCAGGAACATCTGCGGAATCTTCCGGATGACCTTCTGGGCAAAGACCTGAGCATCTGCAGTAGACCATCCCTAGTCACTGAAGTACCGTGGAAACTGTGGAACATCCTGGACAATACAGCTCACCCCCTCCATCACACACTGGTCAACCTGAGGAGCACCTTCAGCAACAGACTGGTTCCACCAAGATGCAGCACAGAACGCCACAGGAGATCCTTCTTCCCTGTGGCTATCAAACTGTACAACTCCTCCCCCGTCTGTCGTGGGGTAGACTGACACTGACTCCCCCTCCCCCCCCCACAATCTTTGCACATCCACAATCCTTTCACTTTAATTTCATGTTTCATGTATCTTCTGTGTTTATGATCAATTTCCCTCCTGGGATTAATCGTATGGTATGGTATCGTATCGTTTGGTATTGTCTGGTAAACAGCAGCCAATCTACACACAGTAAGATCCCACTAACATTAGACCATGCCCACAATTCCAGCGTGATTTCCCCAGCACTAGTGTTGCCAATATCCACCGATTCTCTGACCCTGGGGCGAAGATATCAGCCCCGTGATCAATAGATCATATCAGCTGGTCTCTGCACTCTCGATGTGGCACCAATGAAGCTGATTACAGGTGGCATTCCGGTCCTTTCATTCCCTTACGTCACGTATAAACTAACCAGCAACACATTCCTAAAATAACAGGGAATTAAAATGGCAGATGCTGGAATTCTGGAGTCAAAGCAGAAAGTTCCAGAAACATGGCAGATAGACACAAAATGCTGCAATAATTCAGCGGGCCAGGCAGCATCTCTGGAGAGAAGGAAGGTGACTCTTCACAATTGGCTCTGTGTGACATCAGCATTCTCACCTTGCACGCATTCAATTGTGAATATTTTCTTAAATTAATCCATTTGGCTGCATTTTCAGTCTTGATGTAGAAGGATTTTAGTTGACGATCAGATTATTTATGTTGTGAATGAGGTGCCATGAAATAGGAGACGTCCACACTAATGTAACAAAGCCCAGGTTTGATCTCAGCCTCTCGCATGTTGACCACAGGATATCCGCATTGCATCCAAAATCACTGGAGGTTCACAGATGGACATTGAGGAATGTTCCTGTTGGAGGATGTTTCATGATCATGAAGGAGAGGGGAGGAGATTTCAAGTTTTGGTCAAACATGTGGGAGAGATGGGGGAGGGGGGGGGACTTGAGGAACAGCTTTTATGCAGAGTGATCAAGATTTGGAACTTGCTGCCCGATTGGGATGTGGGAGCTGGCATAGATATGATGGGCTGAATGGCCTCCTGGTTTGACATGACAACTATATCAACGTCTTGCTGCCCGAGCACCTCTGGAGTCTTGCCCATCCTCACAACGCTCGAGGTTATATAGAGGTCATGTCCTCTGACCTGCTCTGACCATAGTGGCATCCTCTGGCCTCTGACACCGTACACCTGGCCCTCCCACACCTGGCCTTTATACATACACCTGGCGCTTGCACACCTGGCACTTGCACACCTGGCACTTGCACACCTGGTCCTTGCACACCTGGTGCTTGCACACCTGGCCAGGCAACCTGGCACTTGCACACCTGGCCATTTGCACACCTGCAGTCTCAGCTGCCCACATTTTATTGTAAAAATGTAGACAAAAGCCAAGGAGATGCTCTCACTGAAGCTAAGGCGACTGCTCTCTGATGTAACAAATTTAACACCAAGTTCATGCCGAAGGGCTCGGATACAAATGCCATACAGCACGGAAACAGGCCCTTCAGCCCAACTTGTCCATGCCGACCAACTAGGATGCCCCATCCAAGCTAGTCCACCTGCCCACATTTGGCCCATATCCCTCTAAACCTTTCCTTTCCATGTACCTGTCCAAATGTCTTTTAAATATTATTATAGTCTCTGCCTCAACTACTCCCTCTGGCAGCTGGTTCCAGACACCAATTACCCTCTGTGTGAATAGGTTGGCCTTCAGATTTCTATTAAATCTTTTCCCCCTCACCTGAAACCTACCCCTTCTTCACTACTCTGAACAAAAGGCTCTGTGCATCCACCTTGTCTGTCCCCTCATGGGTACATGTTACACAGGCAGACCTTCTCATTTACACAGAGAGCATCAATTGCCTCCACCCTGAGGGAGCAGTGAGAGCTCGGATTCATGGCCTGTGGCCAGAGGGTGTCTCTGCTGGCAAAGACCACCCTGCAATGGTCAGCTCAACAGGGCTTAGACCCTCAACCTACTGATACTGGTCAGTGGCGAGACTTCAGCAGTACGGTGAAACACCACAAACAGAACCGGTCAAAGTGGCGCTCGGACATAGGGATGATGAGGGAGAGGGTTGGGGTGATGTCACTGATTGGGCGATGTCACACGTTGTTGGGGTGATGTCGTTGGTTTTGGGGGTGATGTCATCGGCAGCATGACACAGTCAGCTGGAGGATGTGGAGATAACTCACCCAGACCTGTGGCAGAGACCAGGTGCTGACCCACACAGTGCCGATGGGTCAGGCAACATCTCGGGAGACCTGACCAGCTCAGTTACTCCTGCACTTTGTTTATTAACCAGTGTCCGCACATCTTCGTTTCTACAGCTTGCTGCCCATCCCCTCCAGCACACACCTGCCCAACACACCTGCCCAACACACCTGCCCAACACACCTGCCCAACACACCTGCCCAACACACCAGCCCAACACACCTGCCCAACACACCTGCCCAACACACCTGCCCAACACACCAGCCCAACACACCTGCCCAACACACCAGCCCAACACACCTGCCCAACACACCTGCCACGGTGCCCACCTGCCATGGAGCTCACCTGCCATGGTGCCCACCTGCCATTGTGCCCACCTGCAACTGTGCCCACCTGCCTGTGCCCACCTGCCCGTGCCCACCTGCCACTGTGCCCACCTGCCACTGTGCCCACCACATGCGCCTCCACTTTAGGTTGCATCAGCCATTGGCCAGGTAAACCACTGCAATGGGTAAACTCCAGTAGATTTACATCCTGCTGGTTTGATTGTGGACAAATCCAGGCTCCTGTGAGATCCTGCATGGCTGGCAAAACCTCTCCAGGTTGTTTATGGAAAATATGATCAATATTGTCCAGTGTGAGGCATCGTTTTGAACCTTGCGTTGTTGCATTGGGATTTTGCTGAAAACCTAATGAACAAAACGGTCCTGTTTGCTGCGACGAGGTTTTGGTTTCACAAGATGTCGGGCTGATGGGGCGTAACTTGGCAAGTGAAGGATTTACCTGCAACAGCTTTTAGTGAGTGCATTGCAGCCAGAGCCAGCCTTGTGCATTTCACCACGGAGACAGGAACTCTGCAGTGAGTGGGTGGGGACCTGGTGTAGTGCAGGGTTTGGGTGAGCAGGTGCTGCTGGAAACGGCAGTGATCCCATCTCCACCCGTGTTCCTGTGAAGGAGAGGGTGAGGAGATAGTCTAACACACGAGAGGAGCAAATTAAGCCATTCGGCCCATCAAGTCTACTCCGCCATCTACTTCATTCATGGCTGATCCATCTCTCCCTCCTAACCCCATTCTCCTGCCTTCTCCCCATAACCCCTGACACCCACAACTCTGGGTTGGGACTCTCTCCGGTGGAAGGGGGACAGGGGAGGTGAGACGAGGGCCCCAAATAGTCACCACCACCAACACTGGGGTAATATTACATATAAAGTACACTAGCATGCACATCTATCCTCGACAGAGGGCAAACAGTGCCGTTTCAGAGATAAAACAGGCGGCATCTTGTGCTTCCCGACTCAGAAAGGGAGCTTTCATTGTTGAGTTTTATTAATTTTCTGGACGGGGAGGGCAATAAAATGGAATCGAAGATGCACAATGAGTCAGAGGCTGTGCAGTTTAACAATGAGCCTTTGACATGGGCACTGCTCAGAGCTGGTGCCCAACACCAGACACCGATAGATTCTATTATCATCTATCAGCCTGCACACCACTGCTCAAACAAGCCCCGTTAGTCACGGCTAGCTCATAAAACGCAGAGTTTTCGGCAAATGCTTATTTTGCAAATGTACAAGATTTAATCCCAGCAAAATATTCCCCCAAAAATATATAAAGTAGAATATTTTCAATACATTCGCCCGGCTGCTAAAGACTCCATTTTATTTTATTCAGAGTGAAGTATTAATGACAAGGCAACAAATTGATCAAATGGTTAATGACAAAATGCTGGAGTAACTCAGTGGGACCGGCAGCATCTCTGGAGATAAGGAACGTCAAGACCCTTCTTCAGTCTCGAAACGTCACCCATTCCTTCTCTCCACAGACGCTGCCTGTCCCGCTGAGTTACTCCAGCATTTTGTGTCTATCTTCAGTGTAAACCAGCACCTGCAGTTCCTTCCAAACAATGGAATGTTTGTGCCTTGTTTACTGGTTAGTTCTGTGGATGCTTGGGGACTGACATTGCAGGGACTGCCACCATTTTGAGCTGAGGGTCAGTGGTCTGAGAGTCAGTGGTCTGAGGGTCAGTGGTCTGAGGGTCAGTGGTCCATGATACAATGAGCGGTAGCTATTGCTGGCCGCTGGTTATTCGCATTGAGCGAACTCATTGCTGGGATTAATGTGTTTGATACTTTAGGCCGTGAACAGGCTGGAGTTGAATGAAGGAGCTCGCCTAATTTACCCACCCTGGGCAGGTAGCAACTTTCACCAGGTTCATCCCCGGATGTAAGGGGAGTAGGGCTAGAATGACTGGCTGAATGGCCTGTTTTGAGAGAGCTTTGTTTGTGTGGGGAATAAATCTCAGCCTTATCTCATTTACATTTTTATTAGTTTTGGTTTCAGAATGTGACACGGGCCGTTCAAAGCGCACACAAAGACCACCGGTCAGTGGGTCACTACTCTGGGTCAAACAACAGGGGTGACCTTACAGTGGGTGGCCCCACACTCAGCTACACTGGGTAACACACCACAGAAACATTACACTGGGTTACAGAGGAGAATGCTACAACAGAGGTGAGCCTACACTGGGCTACAACAGGGTGAGTCTACACTGGGCTACAACAGGGTGAGCCTACACTGGGCTACAACAGAGATGAGTCTACACTGGGCTACAACAGGGGTGAGTCTACACTGGGCTACAACAGAGATGAGTCTACACTGGGCTACAACAGAGATGAGTCTACACTGGGCTACAACAGGGGTGAGTCTACACTGGGCTACAACAGAGGTGAGTCTACACTGGGCTACAGAGGACAGTGCTACAACAGGGGTGATCCTACACTGGGCTACAACAGGGGTGAGTCTACACTGGGCTACAACAGGGTGAGTCTACACTGGGCTACAACAGGCTTGAGTCTACACTGGGCTACAACAGGGGTGAGTCTACACTGGGCTACAACAGGGTGAGTCTACACTGGGCTACAACAGGCTTGAGTCTACACTGGGCTACAACAGGGGTGAGTCTACACTGGGCTACAACAGAGGTGAGTCTACACTGGGCTACAACAGGGTGAGTCTACACTGGGCTACAACAGGGTTGAGTCTACACTGGGCTACAACAGGGTGAGTCTACACTGGGCTACAACAGGGTGAGTCTACACTGGCTACAACAGGGTGAGTCTACACTGGGCTACAACAGGCTTGAGTCTACACTGGGCTACAACAGGCTTGAGTCTACACTGGGCTACAACAGAGGTGAGTCTACACTGGGCTACAACAGGGGTGAGCCTACCCTGGGCTACAACAGGGGTGAGTCTACACTGGGCCACAACAGAGGTGAGTCTACACTGGGCTACAACAGGGGTGAGTCTACACTGGGCTACAACAGGGTGAGCCTACACTGGGCTACAACATGGGTGAGTCTACACTGGGCTACAACATGGGTGAGTCTACACTGGGCTACAACAGGGGTGAGTCTACACTGGGCTACAACAGGGGTGAGTCTACACTGGGCTACAACAGGGGTGAGTCTACACTGGGCTACAACATGGGTGAGTCTACACTGGGCTACAACAGAGGTGAGTACACTGGGCTACAACAGAGTTGAGTCTACACTGGGCTACAACAGAGTTGAGTCTACACTGGGCTACAACATAGTTGAGTCTACACTGGGCTACAACAGAGTTGAGTCTACACTGGGCTACAACAGGGTTGAGTCTACACTGGGCTACAACAGGGTGAGTCTACACTGGGCTACAACAGGGGTGAGTCTACACTGGGCTACAACAGGGGTGAGTCTACACTGGGATACAGAGGAGAATGCTACAACAGGGGTGAGTCTACACTGGGTTACAACAGGGGTGAGTCTACACTGGGCTACAACAGGGTTGAGCCTACAGGCAGGAACATGTGACCAGGGTGTGATGGATCCTCTGTGAATGGGCCTAATTCTCCATCACTCGACAACCAACACAAAACACTTTTTGCTCAACGCTACTGATAAAACCTACTGGAAACAACCGCAAATCAAAGTGAAAGCCTGGAATTCATCATTCATACTCTGAGCAAAGAGCCTGTGACTGGGAACCAGGGGTTTTCAGACAAGGACAATGTGTGTTTGCCCGCAATACTTCGTTACCCAACTGATTCTTACTCCAGACGGTTCTCAACGTGATCACACATCGATGGTGCAGTCGGCACGACAATAATCACAGCCTATTGTGACTGCAATGACAGATCAGTAATTACAGATTGTTGTACACTGATTCTCTGCTTTCAGATACGTAGAGGAGTGACTATTAATACATTGTGCTGGCTTTGTGCGGAATGTTCTTGTCTTTCTGGGCCAAGCAAGGGTTAGGTGAAGGGTGAACAGGAGCAGATGTTTCATCATCTGTATGGCCAGCCTAGAATGGCCAGAGAAGGCCAGTGGCCTTAAACATCTGGCACTCAGGCAGTGGTGCAAGCTCTCCCCAAACATTTCCCAACTGTGCAGTCAGGAAAGGAGAGAGATGGGCACAGGTGTGCGCAGGGGAGAGGTGGGCACAGGTGTGTGGGGAGGAGAGAGGTGGGCACAGGTGTGTGGGGAGGAGAGGTGGACACAGGTGTGTGGGGAGGAGAGAGGTGGACACAGGTGTGTGGGGAGGAGAGGTGGACACAGGTGTGTGGGGAGGAGAGAGGTGGGCACAGGTGTGTGTAGGGGAGAGGTAGTGTGTGGGGAGGAGAGAGGTGGGCACAGGTGTGTGTAGGGGAGAGGTGGACACAGGTGTGTGGAGGGGAGAGGTGGGCACAGGTGTGGGGAGGAGAGAGGTGGGCACAGGTGTGTGTAGGGGAGAGGTGGGCACAGGTGTGTGGGGAGGAGAGAGGTGGGCACAGGTGTGTGTGTAGGGGAGAGAGGTGGGCACAGGTGTGTGGGGAGGAGAGAGGTGGGCTTCAGGTGTGTGGGGAGGAGAGAGGTGGGCACAGGTGTGTGTAGGGGAGAGGTGGGCACAGGTGTGTGGGGAGGAGAGAGGTGGGCACAGGTGTGTGGGGAGGAGAGAGGTGGGCTTCAGGTACAGGGAAGATGGGGCTTTGGGGGAGGAGGAGGGGATTCTAGAGACTCAGGGCCTTGTTAACTCAAGGCATGGTGACCGACGCTGATTGTGCAGCGATGAAACTCAGTTGGACGTAGAGATGCAGAAGGTGTTTGACGGAGCGCTGTGGCAAGCTACTAGGATGTAAGGTGGGGGGAGGTGGCTGAGAGGTGGCGTGTGTTCGCTTCTGATGGGAAGACGGCGAAAATCGGGTGACGGCCGGGAGATCTCGGGGTACACGAGCACTCTACTGTAAATAGGGCGATGCCTCTCTAAGTTGCACAAACAATAACTTGTCCTTTCACCAGGACCACCTGAACAAGGAGGTTGTGAACGTGAGCAGAATATTTCCATCGCCCATTGTTCAACGGCAGCAGCGTCGGGCTGGGACGCTGCTAATTTAACCAAATGCTCCCGTTTAAATGGATATCCCCACCATTGAGACTGCCTTTAGTAGATTAGGTGCCGTACGCATTATTCAATCATCCTTGAGATGTATAAATCTTCAATGATTTAATTTGAATAAATGTTAAATAAATAGGGGAATCAATTTAGAATTGTGAGATCTGGTTGTGACCCATTTCCTGCTTCTTTGTCTCCTAATGCAACCAAACCCGCTAATGGCTCATTATTTATTCCGTCAGTCTTTAGAAGAGGTAATTGTCACAAGTAAAGCATCAGGCAAATAAATAGCCACGAGAACCTCCTTTAAATAAATGCCTGCAGTAGGGCAGGTGCAGTTGTGGCTGCGCCGACACGCTCGCCCTTTCTCTCTCGTTTTGTCTTACACTCTCTCCTTCCCGTCCCTCTCATCCCTCCCTTCCCCACCCCTCTATCCCCTCCCCTCTCTCGCCCTCCCCTCTCTCGCCCTCCCCTCTCTCCCCCTCCCCTCTCTCCCCCTCCCCCCCTCTCCCCCTCCCCTCTCTCCCCCTCCCCTCTCTCCCCCTCCCCTCTCTTCCCCTCCCCTCTCTCCCCCCTCCCCTCTCTCCCTCTCTCCCCCCCTCCCCTTCCCCCCCACCCCACCCCTCTCTCTCCCCCTCCCCTCTCTTCCCCCCCTCTCCCTCTCTCCCCCCCCCCCTCCTCTCTCCCCTCTCTCCCCCTCCCCACTCTTCCCCCTCCCCTCTCTCCCCCCCCCCCTCCTCTCTCTCCCCCTCCCCTCTCTCTCTCTCTCCCCCCCCCCCCTCTCCCTCCCCCTCCCTCCCCCTCCCCCCTCCCCCCCACCTCCCCCCCCCCCTCCCCCTCTCCCCTCTCTTCCCCTCCCCTCCCCTCTCATCCCTCCCCACCCCCTCTCTCCCTCCTCCCCTCTCTCCCCCTCCCCTCTAACCCCCCTCCCCTCTATCCCCCTCCCCTCTCTCCCACTCCCCTCTCTCTCCCCCCACCCCTCTCTCTCCCCCCTCTATCCCCCTCTATCCCCCCTCTATGTGAGCAGGGCTGTGCATCACTGCTCCATCTGACTGGGCTGTGGAGTAAACGGTTCTCAACATCGCCCTGATGAACAGTGACATTCACCTTTGTTACACCAGCACCCAAAGTATTGCGGGAAGGGGAGGGGAGGGGAGGGGAGGGGGTAGAGGGGAGGGGAGGGGTACAGGCCACCGACTCCACGCTCCAGGTGAACAATCAGTGGGGTTGGGAGATCTGTTTTCCACCGCGGCCTTGAAGCAGAGACGCGGGAGGAACAAAGGATGTGGTGGGAGTGGGAGTGGGGGAAGCCCCGCCAACTAAACGCCGTCTCTCTACACCTGATACACCGCTTCCAGCAACAAACCAGCCCTTCATTTTACACAAACGGGACAATATTTCCTGCTTTTTTTTAATCCTTCTTTTCCAAAGTATTAGTTTTTTCATCAAGAAAAATAATACAATTTTTCTTCAATTCATGGGAATGGGGTTGTAGGTATTTCCCGCCCGCTGACCACTGCCCACTGTCCACTGCCCATTGCCCACTGCCCACACTCACTGTCCACTGCCCACTCCCACTGCCCACACCCACTGCCCACACCCACTGCCCACTGCCCACTGTCCACTGCCCACTGCCCACACTCACTGCCCACTGCCCACACCCACTGCCCACACCCACTGCCCACTGCCCCACCCACTGCCCATTGCCCACTGCCCACTGCCCCCCACACTCACTGCCCACTGCCCACACCCACTGCCCACACACACTGCCCACTGCCCACACCCACTGCCCACACCCACTGCCCACACCCACTGCCCACTGCCCACACCCACTGCCCACACCCACTGCCCACTGCCTACACCCACTGCCCACACCCACTGCCCACACCCACTGCCCACACCCACTGCCCACACCCACTGCCCACTGCCCACACCCACTGCCCACACCCACTGCCCACACCCACTGCCCACACCCACTGCCCCACTGCCCACACCCACTGCCCACACCCACTGCCCACACCCACTGCCCACACCCACTGCCCACACCCACTGCCCACTGCCCACACCCCACTGCCCACACCCACTGCCCACACCCACTGCCCCACTGCCCACTGCCCACTGCCCACACCCACTGCCCACACCCACCACCCACTGCCCACACCCACTGCCCACACCCACTGCCCCACACCCACTGCCCACACCCACTGCCCACACTCACTGCCCACTGCCCACACCCACTGCCCCCACCCCACTGCCCACTGCCCACTGCCCACACCCACTGCCCACACCCACCTGCCCACACCCACTGCCCACACTCACTGCCCACTGCCCACACCCACTGCCCCCCCACACCCACTGCCCACACCCACTGCCCCACACCCACTGCCCACACCCCACTGCCCACACCCACTGCCCACTGCCCACACCCACTGCCCACACCCACTGCCCACTGCCCACACCCACTGCCCACACCCACTGCCCCACACCCTGCCCTGCCCACTGCCCACACCCACTGCCCACACCCACTGCCCACTGCCCACACCCACTGCCCACACCCACTGCCCACACCCACTGCCCCCCCCTGCCCACTGCCCACACCCACTGCCCCACACCCACTGCCCACACCCACTGCCCACTGCCCACACCCACTGCCCACCCCCACTGCCCCCCTGCCCACACCCACACCCACTGCCCACACCCACTGCCCACTGCCCACACCCACTGCCCACACCCACTGCCCACACCCACTGCCCCCACACCCACTGCCCACTGCCCACTGCCCACTGCCCACACACCCACTGCCCACTGCCCACACCCACTGCCCACTGCCCACACACCCACTGCCCACACCCACTGCCCACTGCCCACCACCCACTGCCCACTGCCCACACCCACTGCCCACTGCCCACTGCCCACTGCCCCACACCCACTGCCCACTGCCCACACCCACTGCCCACTGCCCACACCACACTGCCCACTGCCCACTGCCCACTGCCCACACACCCACTGCCCCACTGCCCACACCCACTGCCCACTGCCCACACCCACACCCACTGCCCCACAACCCACTGCCCACTGCCCACACTGCCCACTGCCCACACCCACTGCCCACTGCCCACTGCCCACACCCACTGCCCCCACCCACCCACTGCCCACTGCCCACTGCCCACTGCCCACACCCACTGCCCACACCCACTGCCCACTGCCCACTGCCCACACCCACTGCCCACACCCACTGCCCACCACTGCCCACTGCCCACACCCACTGCCCACACCCACTGCCCACACCCACTGCCCACTGCCCCACCCACTGCCCACTGCCCACACTGCCCCACCTGCCCACTGCCCACTGCCCACACCCCACTGCCCACACCCACTGCCCACACCCCCACCCACTGCCCACACCCACTGCCCACACCCACTGCCCACACCCACTGCCCCACACCCACTGCCCACACCCACTGCCCACACCCACTGCCCACACCCACTGCCCACTGCCCACTGCCCACTGCCCACACCCACTGCCCACTGCCCCACACCCACTGCCCACTGCCACGCCCCCACACCCACTGCCCACACCCACTGCCCACACCCACTGCCCACTGCCCCACACCCACTGCCCACTGCCCCACACCCACTGCCCCACTGCCCACTGCCCACACCCACTGCCCACACCCACTGCCCACACCCACTGCCCCTGCCCACACCCACTGCCCACACCACTGCCCACACCACTGCCCACTGCCCACACCCACTGCCCACACTCACTGCCCACACCCACTACCCACTGCCCACTGCCCACTGCCCACACCCACTGCCCACACCCACTGCCCACACTGCCCACACCCACTGCCCACTGCCCACACCCACACCCACTGCCCACTGCCCCCACCCACTGCCCACACCCACTGCCCACCCCACTGTCCACTGCCACACCCACTGCCCACTGCCCACACCCACTGCCCACTGCCCACTGCCCACACCCACTGCCCACACCCACTGCCCACACCCACTGCCCACTGCCCACACCCACTGCCCACTGCCCACACCCACTGCCCACTGCCCACTGCCCACACCCACTGCCCACTGCCCACACCCACTGCCCACTGCCCACACTCACTGCTGCAGTATCTATGGAGCGAAGGCAATAGGCGACGTTTCGGGCCGAAACCCTTCTTCAGACTGATTCTTGTTAATCTGATGCCCAGGAAATGAAATGTTTTTTCCCCAAAAGATAATGAGCCCCGGAAAAATGCTAAAAAATGAAGCATCTTTCTGTGTGTGTGTGTGTGGCCAGACCTCATCCACACAGCATAGATGTAATGACCAGCTGGCCATGGAGAGAGGGAGGGAGGGAGGGCGTGAGCTGAGGGAGAGATGGAGGGAGGGAGGGAGAGAGGGAGATATAGAGAGAGAGGGGACAGTTGGTTTATTGCATGGCACTGTTACATGTGGAACTGCTAGCCCTGGTTAACAGGTGGTCACTCTGTGGCCCAAGCTGTGGTGATGTGGGATGTTGGTCAGCGTCTCGGCTTCACTGACCGCCAGCCCTCACCCATCTGGCTGTGGTTTGGAGGAAGAGGCTGTCAATTCTGGCCAAGAGTTGGCACACTGACCGGCGGCACATTGACCGGTCCTGGCCCCTGTGTCCAGTGTGGCTCTAGTCCCCTCCCTGTCCTGGCCATTGCTCGGTTTGGGTCAAGGAGTGGAGAGGAGCGGCGAGGAGCAGAACCAGTTGGTGCATTGACCAATTGACCGCTAAACCTTGGAACAGAGGTGGGGCCGTGTCCTGCAGGGGTGGGGAGTGGGTTTGGACATAGCTTCATCGGTGTGGGTCAGCCATGGTCCCCTCTCTCCCTCCCTCTCTCTCCCTCTCTCTCCCTCTCTCTCTCTCCCCTCTCTCCCCCTCTCTCCCCCTCTCTCCCCCTCTCCTCCCTCCTCCCCCCCTCTCCCCCCCTCTCTCCCTCCCCCCCCTCTCCCTCCTCTCTCCCTCTCTCACCCCCTCTCTCCCCCTCCTCGCCCTCTCTCTCTCTCCCTCTCCACCTCTCCCCACCTCTCTCCCCCTCTCCCCCTCTCTCAATCTATCTCCCCCTCTCTCCCCCTCTCTCCCCCTCTCTCTCTCCCCCTCCCTCTCTCCCCCTCTCTCCCTCTCTCCTCTCTCTCCGGGCAGCATCTCACATCCTTACAAGGCTCTACACGTAACCACCTCTCCTTGCTGTCCATCTATCCACAAGCAGCGCTGCTCATTTTGCATTCCAGTAATTCCTCAGCTCGTCACCTTCCCGAGGAGGGGGGTGTGGGATGGATGGGTGGGGGTAGCTCTGTGGGAGGGGGGGGGGGTGGGTGTTGTAGCTTGAGGGGGGGGGGGGGGGGGGGGGAACAGATTGGTGCTTTGTTTCACAGTGCGTTGGATATTGGGGCAGGAAATACATCGAGCTGATATTCTATCTGTTTCACCGTTCTCTCCCGGCTACAGTATTACACGGGGCATCTTCACGCTGTTGTTGTTCATTTCACATTCGCCCTTGTCTGTGGATTCCCTGTCACCATGAACGGGGAGATGACCGCGGTCAGTGGCCGGGTGGCCGGGTGGGTGGGGAGTGGCTGTGGTCAGGGTCGTGCCTGATGCAAATTGACTGCATCATCCCGGCAAATGGTGCAGCAGAATGGGCTCATTGTTGCTGACAACTCGCGCTGATCTATTGCTATCCCTGGCAAGATGATAAATGGCTGAACACAGGCTGTCGGCTGCCTGAAATGGGGGGGGGGGGGGGGGGGGCCTGGGGGAGATGGGGGAGGTCGAGATGGGGGGTAGGATGAGGGAGGGGGGAGGGGGGGGGGGGAGATTGGATGGGGGGGTAGATGGAGATTGGGGGGGGGGGGAGTAGAGACTTGGGGGGCTAGAGACAGTGAGGAGATACACTCCATGGGGGGGGGGTTAGAGATGGGGGGGGGGTAGAGCATGGGGGGGTCTGAGAGGCCTCCCCGGGGGGTGGGGGGGTGCAAGGGGGGAGATGGGGGGGATGCTGATGCATGGAATGGCCCCATCGACATTTTCCTTGTGGCCACGTGCCCAGTCCCGTACACAATAGGGCCGAAGCAGCTCCCATTGTTTTTAATTCCAGAACCCCTGTGGTTTTTCTCCGTGCCAGTGTTTGCAGCTCCCATTGTTTTGCGGAGCGCTGCAGGGATGGGTGCCCCCGTCACATTATACAAGCACTGTGTTGCCTCCCGCTGCCTTTATTCCACACTCCCCCCCAATGATGGTGCACGGTGACGTTGGGGGCCAATGCCTCTCTGTCTCCTCTCTGTCTCTCTCTATCCCCTCTCTCTGTCTCCCCCTCTGTCTCCCCCTCTGTCTCCCCTCTCTTTTCTCTCCTCTCTGTCTCCCCTCCCCCCCCCTCTCTGTCTCCCTCTCTGTCCCCCCTTGATTCCCCCTCCTGTCCCCCTCCCCCCCTCTGTCCCCCCTCCTCTGTCCCCCTCTCTGTCTCCCTCTCTGTCTCCCCCTCTGTCTCCCTCTCTGTCCCTCTCTGTCTCCCCCTCTCTGTCTCTCTCTCTGTCTCCCTCTCTGTCTCTCCCTCTGTCTCCCCCCCTGTCTCCCCCTCTGTCTCCCCCCTCTCTCCCCCTCTGTCTTCCCCCTCTCTCTCCCCTCTCTCTCCCCCCTCTCTGTCTCCTTTCCCCTCTCTCTCCCTCCATCTCCACCCTCTCTCTGTCTCCCTCTCTGTCTCCCTCTCTGTCTCCCCCTCTGTCTCCCTCTCTGTCTCCCCCTCTCTCTCCCCCTCTGTCCCTCTCCCTCTCTCTCTCTCTCCCCCTCTCTCTCCCTCTCCGTCTCTCCCCTCTCTTCTCCCCTCTCTGTCTCTTTCTATCCCCCTCTCTGTCTCCCCCCTCTGTCTCCCCCTCTGTCCTCCTCTCTGTCTCCCTCTCTGCCTCCCCCTCTGTCTCCCTCTCTGTCTCCCCCTCTCTGTCCCCCTCTCTGTCTCCCCCTCTGTCTCCCCCCTCGCTCTGAGACCGTGAGCAGAGATTTCTCTGCTGCAAAGCTTCTTTGATCGGCCTCGTCGAGACCACCCCCCCCATATTGAGCATTGCCGCTGGGGATGGGGGGGTGGGGGGGTGGGGGTAGGGGGAGGGGGATCCTGCTGTCGTCTCTGTGCCCTGGGTCTGTCCCTGTCCTTGGAGAATACAGACCCACCCAGCGTTGCCCAAACCAGGGAGAACGGAGCCATTTTACATAAGAAACACACAAAAGGCTGCTTACACAAATCTTCGCAACAGTGGTGCAGGAACAAAAGACGACATGAAACAAGGGTCAGAGCCGTAAGTAGAGAGAATAAAAAACACAAATACCTACAGTGACCATTCTTAATGTGCAGAGAGGCGATGTCTTAGATCCGGTGCAGCTGGGGGTCTCGTTGAAAATAAAATGTCTACAAGAGGACAGTTGTCAAAATCTTATTTTCTCTTCTTTCTTCGAGAGGTGGATTCGGATGTACATAAAGTATTGCACAAGCGGTGCGCGTGCACAACACACACACACGCACACACAAGCGTGTGCATACACACAGCCCCACACACACTCACGCACTCACACACTCACACTCAGACACGCACACGCGCACACACACACGCGCACACACACGCACAATCGCTCAAAATAAAAAAGGGCTGGATGTTGCAGGTGCCAACGTGCTGCTCCCTGTCTCACTGTCTGCCTGTCTGTCTGTCTGTCTGCCTGTCTGTCTGTCTGTCTGTCTGCCTGTCTGTCTGTCTGTCTGTCTGTGTGTCCCAGCTTTAGTGAAGCTGCTGCTGCTGCTGCCCCTGCCTCTTCCGCACGTTTTATGTGCCCATCTGTTGGAGCAGGACTGCTGTCTGATTGGACACTGCCTTGTAGAGGAAGCTGTGACGACACCTCCTGTCCCTCCCTCCTCCCTCACTATCCCTCCCTCTCCTCCCTCCCTCCCTCCCTCTCTCCCTCAATCCATCCTCCCTCCCTCCTCCCTCCCCCCTCTCCCTCCCTCTCCCTCCCTCCCTCCATCTCTCCCTCCCTCTCCCTCACTCCCTCCCTCCCTCCCTCTCCCTCCCTCCCTCTCTCCCTTCCCTCTCTCTTTCTCTCTCCCTCCCACCTCCCTCTCCCTCCCTCCCCCCTCCTCCCTCCCTCCCCCCTCTTTCTCCCTCTCTCTCTCTGAACCTCTCCCCTTATTCCTTCCCCTCCCCCCCCCCACCGCTCCCGAACTCCTTCCCCCCTCTCTCCCCCTCTCCCCCCCCCTCTCCCTCCCTCCCTCCCCCCCTCTCCCCCCCCCCCTCCCTCCCCTCCCCCCTCCCTCCCCCCCCTCCCTCCCTCTCCTCCCTCTCTCCCCTCCCTCCCCTCCCCTCCCTCCCTCCCTCCCTCCTCCCTCCCCCTCCCCCTCCCTCCCTCCCTCCCTCCCCTCCCTCCCTCCCTCTCCCTCCTCCCTCCTCCCCTCCCTCCCCTCCCTCCCTCCCTCCTCTCCCCCCTCCCTCCCTGGCCCCTCCCCCCTCCCCTCCCCCTCCCTCCCTCCCTCCCCTCCCTCCCTCTGTCCCCTTCCCTCTCCCCCACCCCCCCTTTCTCCCCCTCCCTCTCTCCCTCCCTCCCTCTCCCCTCCCCCTCTCTCCCCCTCTCCCCCCCTCTCTCCTTCCCTCCCTTTACCTCCAACGGTCTCCCTCCTTCTCTCCCTCCCTCCCCCTCCCCCTCTCTCCCTCCCTCCCTCTCCCCCTCCCTCGCCCCTCCCTCCCTCCCTCTCTCCCCCCCCCCCTCTCCCTCCCTTTCCTCCCTCAGTCTCCAGGTGATTGATGGAGTTGCTGTCACTGGGGATGATCAGCCATGATCACATTGAATGGCGGTGCTGGCTTGAAGGGCCGAATGGCCTCCTCCTGCACCTATTGGACACCAGCAGGGGGGGGGGGATGGGAACCAGGGAGTGCTGGGCAGGGAGGTCCCCCCCTCTCGCAGGTTTGGAGATGTGGGGACGGTGGGGACGGATGGGAGATGAGGCAGGTTGGGTGTTTCTGATCAGTGGAATGGCCAATGGTGAAGATGACGGAGAACCAGCCTGGTGTTTGTGGAGCCCCTGGTAGATCCCGTCACCCTCCACACCGCCAACACCCTCCACACCCCCAACACCCCCAACGCCAGAGACACGGGTGCTGTCTGTACGGAGTTTGCACGTTCTCCCTGTGACCGTGTGGGTTTTCTCCGGGTGCTCCGGTTTCCTCCCACATTTCAAAGACGTGCGTGTTTGTAGATTAATTGGTTTGTGTAATTTGTCCCTAGTGTGTCGAATGGAACCAGTGTACAAGGTGATCATTGGTCGGCATGGCCTGGGTGGGCCGAAGGGCCTGTTTCCGCGCTGTGTCTCACCTCTACACCATGGACGATGCCCACCCATTGTCATTCCTCCCACATTCATCCCATTTCATTCTCCTCGTGTTCTCATCAACTCCCCCACACACTGGGGTCAAATTAACCACAAATCATTGAGGCAGGAAACTGGACCCGGAGTAAACACCTCGTGTGGCGGTTACAAGGACAATGTGTAAGTTACACACAGGCATCACCTAATGTCGATATAGAACTTGTTAAAGAGGCACACACACTGTAGCAAAGTAATAGATCTTTAATCGGACATTACTGGACTTTATTTTGCACGAAATGTTCTCCCCTTTGTCATGTATCTGTACACTGTGGGCGGGGGCTCGATACTATTGTCTCTCTGATGACTGGTTAGCACGAAACAAAACTGCTTTACACTGTGCCTCAGTGAATAAACTAAACTTAAACTAAGGCTAGTCTAGACGAGACTAGACTGGACCAGACTAACCTAGACTAGACTAGACTGGACTGGACCAGACTAGACTAGACGAACCTAGACTAGACTGGACTAGACTGGACCAGACTAACTTAGACTAGACGAGACTAGACTGGACCAGACTAGACTAGACTAACCTAGACTAGACTAGACTAGACTAGACTAGACTAGACTGGACTAGACTAGACTAGACTAGACTGGACTAGACCAGACTAGACTAGACTGGACTGGACCAGACTAACCTAGACTAGACTAGACTAGACTGGACCAGACTAGACTAGACCAGACTAGACAACTGGACTGGACCAGACTAGACTAGACTAATCTAGACTAGACGACTGGACTGGACTGCAATGCACCCTTGACAAGTAATGATGGGTCCGAGACACTGTAGACCACAGGCCCAGTGATCGATTGTAACTCAGAGCCACAGGCCCAGTGATCGATTGTAACTCAGAGCCACAGGCCCAGTGATCGATCACCACCCGTGGAGGGGAAAGCAATTGTCTACATTTCAGGTGAAGGCCCAGCCTCCAGGCTGAAGCTGGACTTCTCCCCATTGATGCTGCCCGACCCCAGCAGGCTACTTGTCCAAATTCCTTTTAAATATTGCTACAGTCCCTGCCTCAACTACCTCCTCTGGAATCTTGTTCCATTCACCCACCACCCACTGTGTGAAAAAAGTTGTTCCTTAGGTTCCTATTAAATCTCTTGCCTCTCACCTTAAAAATGCATATTTCTGGTTCTTGAATCCCCTACTCTGGGTAAAAGACTGCGAATCTACCCTTTCTTTTTCTCTCAAGATCTATACACCTCTATAAATCACCCCTCAGCCATCTGTGCTCCAAGGACTAAAGTCCGAGACTGTTCAACCTCTCCCTGTAGCTCAGGCCCTCATAATTCTTCTCTGCACTCTTTCCAGCTTATCAACAGGGTGACCAAAACTAAACACAATACTCCAATGATTTGTACAACTGTAACATAACATCCCAACTTCTATATTCAACTTCTATAACCTGACTGTAGGCCAATGTGCTGAAATCCACCCTTCTTTACCATCCCATCTACCTGTGACTCCACTGTCAAGGAACTATGTACCTTCACTGCTAGATCCCTCTGCTCTACAACACTCCCCAGGGTCCTGCCACCTCAGTACCATTTATTCATATCATCAGGTTCAGACAAAGATGTAATCTCAATCCCACACATGGTATTTAATGAATATGTATAGTTAGTTGGGTTAGAATTACTACAGCCAAGAACAAACTTGTAAAAACATTAGTGTGTGAATAGGTAGGAAAGGTTGAGGGGGATATGGGCCAAATGTGGAGAAATGGATCGAGCTTAGATGGGACATTGTGGTTAGCATGGATGTGTTGGACCGAAGGGCCTGTTTCTGTGCTGTATGACTCTGAATAAACAGATGCCATGCTTCTTAACACAAATAAACATTTATGTCATGTTTTAAAATAAACATTCTGACACAAATAACAAAGATTTTTTTAATCAGTGGAGCAAACTAGTCTGCAAGAACAAATGGATCCTAACAGCAAAATAGGATGTGGTTCTATTTGTGATGGTGAGCGATGTAGGGCCGTGATCAATGTAGGGCCAGAGAAACGTGTTCCATATATTCTGTACAACCATTGGCAGACCGGTTGAGATTTACTCATTCACCGTGACATCGGGTCTCATCTCCTGGTATCAATCAGCTGTGAATCTCTGGCCAGTTCATCAGGCGTTGGGTCTGCCTGCCCCGAGCTATGAGCAGATCCCTTGGAACACCTGCTCACTCCCTCTTCTCCCCTCTCCCATCGGGCAAAAGGTACAGAAGTGTGAAAACGCACACCTCCAGATTCAGGGACAGTTTCTTCCCAGATGTAATCATGCAACTGAACCATCCTACCACAGCTAGAGAGCAGTCCTGAACTACCATCTACCTCACTGGTGACCCTCGGACTATCCTTGACCGGACTTTGCTTGCTTTACCTTGCATGAAACATTATCCCCTTATCATGTATCTATACACTGTAAACGGCTCAATTGTAATCATGTATTGTCTTTGCGCTGGATGGATAGCATGCAACAAAAGCTTTTCACTGATCCTTGGTACACGTGACAATAAACTAAATTAAACTGAACACAGCCCCGTGACCAGGTCCTAAGGCTAGTTCACCGTGATGTTCTGGCTGTTCCCAGTGTTGGCTCCATCCATCTGCCAGGACCCAGTTCCTTTTCGTCTGTTGTGTTAGGAAATTGAACTAACGTTTGTTGCTTTCTGTGGGGGGGGGAAGTTCCATTCTCTTCCCACACTCTCCACGAAGACGTGGTTTTCTAATTTCTCTCTTGCAGGGCGTGCCTTTATGTCCGTGGCCATGACTCGTGTACCATTCTGAATGCTTCAATCCCATCATCTCCTCCCCTTCAATATTCTTGAGATTACAGGCTTATTCACATTGAAACACAAACACACTAAGTCAGCTGATGCCCTTGTCTGGGAGGAACATAAATATGTGTGGGTGGCAGAATCATTAGTGCAGCATATGGGATAGTGGGATTGATAAATGGATGCACAGGAGTGAGCTGTTGAACTGGGATACCACACTGGCAGGGCCACAAATAGATTCTCCACTTCTGGTCCTCTCACCTGCCAAAGGTGCGGGAAGTGTTTGCAGGAACGGGCTGTTTCCCGGGACAAGTGGTTTCAGCTGCAACGTTGAACTGGAGAAGCTGGGGGTTGTCGTTGGAGCAGAGGAGGTGGAGAGAGAGGTTGGCAAGATCATGCTGTCTGCAGAGAGGGCAGGTCAGTGAAAGTTGCCCCACTAGTTGATGGCTCAAGGGGCAGGAAATGCAGACTCAAAATTGTGGGGGAGACTTAGGAGAAAGATAAAAAGAAAGACTTCCTTCTGAACAGTCTGGAATTATCCAGTGTGTATAGTGGAGGCAAGATAAATGTTCAAGAGAGAATTTGTTGTAGTGTTATGGGGTAGAGGTTGAGGAATGGGACTTCTCCAATAAGAGTTGACCTGCACTCAATGGCTCCCGTTCTGTAGTAACAATTCTACTATTGGAGCACAGCAGGAGATGCATGGCCCAAAACACCTGTGCCAGGTGTGTCCTGTGGGACCTTCTCAAATTCACTGAACTTCATCAGTGTATCCATCATCTCAATCCCTCAAATACCTCGACTTCCCCATGTGGTGGTACGGTACGCTCCCCCATGTGGTGGTACGCTCCTTGTTTTGGGCAGTGGTTTCCCTGAAATTCCTACTTGGATAAAATAGAGATCACTCTATATCTACAGCTTTAGTTTCCCCTTCATGGAAGTGAACATCCATAGATAGTAACTCAGCGGGACGGGCAGCTTCACTGGAGAGAAGGAATGGGTGATGTTTTGGGTCGAGCTCGCTACTTTAATGACTTCCATCATTCCACAGGAGCTGCAGGAAGGATAAACGGTCACTGTCCTTGGAATGGGGAAGGAAATTGAAGGTGCACTTGGAGTAAACCCATATGGTGATGGGAAGAATGATGGCAGAGTGGGTAGAGTTGCTGCCTCACAGCACCCGAGACCTGGGCTCCATCCTGACCTCGGCTGCTGTCTGCATGGAGTTTGCATGTTCTCTCTGTGAACGTGTGGGTTTCATTGCAGTTCTCCGGTTTCATTCCACATCCCAAATGCAAGCGGGTTTGTAGGTTAATCTGTAAATTGTCCCTAGTGTGTAGGGAGTGGATGAAAAAGTGGGATAGCATAGAACTAGTGTGAAGTTTGCCATGGACTCGGTGGGCTGAAGGGCCTGTTTCTGTGATGTATCACTAAACTAAACAAAGGTTGTGTGTCTGTACACCCAGTATGTACACCCAGCTACTCATGCAAAGTTCTATTTCAGACATGTATTGGAGAGCCTGTTACTGTTATATTAGTGATTACTTCAGTGACAAGATGTGCATTGAAAACAAACATAAACCAGTCAGCCCAAGGAGGGAAATATTCTGCATTTGGCCGTAATCCAAGTGACATCACTGCCGGATTCTGGGAGGCAGCCTCATGTACAATTCTGGGAAGTGAGGTGGCCTTGATATGATCAATGAACACAAGTTGCCAGGAACCTCATCCTAGTCACATTACATCCTCTTCAGACCTTCCTCCTGCATCTTGTCCACATGGTGAGGTGCCATCACTGATACCTGTCCAGGTGTGTGTCTCGGCAGGTGGCCTGAATGTGTTCACCATTCTCCTGCCATTTACCTGCTGACCTTGTCCTCGCAGAGACTGCAGATCACAACTTGGGTCAACTTTAGACTTTTATACTTGAGAGACGTTAGAGATATAGCAGGGTAAGAGGCCCTTTGGACACCGACTCCGCACTGACCAGCCATCAGCCTATACACTACAAACTAGGAACAATTTACACATTTTACTGAAGCCAATTATATCACAAACCTGTACGTTTTGGGAATGTGGGAGGAGACCAGAGCACCCGGAGAAAACCCACAGGGAGACGTATATACTCTGTACAAGCAGCACCAGGATTAAACCCAGGTATTTGTAGCTGTAGGGCAGCAACTCTATCACTGTGCCACCATGCCACCTTGTTCAGGTGGTTCAGGTGAGAATTGAAACAAGAGAAAGGTGTTCACCCATCTCAAATAAGAATTCCAAAGCTCCACAACTATCCAAAGGGAGCATCTCCTCCTCATCCCCATCTTAGATGGACAACCACTTATTGTGAGACTTGGCTCTGTCGAAGTCTGGAGGACATCTTTGCCAATTTTGGCACCCACCCCAAATGGATAAAATGGACTTTCAGGAGTTAATGGATGACATATCAAGGGTTAATTCACCACCAAGTGGCCTGCCCAGTTTAATCCCAATTAACCTGAGTAACTCTGATTGAGTAGATTCAATGGGCCACTTCAGTGAAGAGTCAGCCACTGAGTGGAGTCAACAATGGACAGTCAATGTCAGGGCCAAACAAAGAACTTTACAATTACACAACAGATCATCTGCGGAGGGAGGAATCCAATTAATGTTTCTGGTTGATTGAAGATGCTTCGTCTGAACCAGGAAGAAACAGAAATTAAAGAAAAGATTCAGCAGAGAAAATAAATGGAAGGTGAGTGAAAATGTGGAGGTTGAAGAGAGGAGAAGATAGTAAAGGATGAGAACACATCACCTGCAGGAGGTGTAAACACAAAGCTATGGGGGGCTGACAATTCTGGGGGGCTGATGCGAGAGGTAACGGCTGGTGCCCCACTTGCCACTCCCCTCTTTTCTCTGCATCTTAAAACTACAACTGTTACTCTCTCCACTAAAGCTGCCTCAGCCTTCGGGGATTTTCAGCTGTTTTTATAAAAAGACACCAAGTGCTGATTATAGTCTGAAGAAGTCCCGACCAAAACATCACCTATCCATGTTCTCCACAGATGCTGCCTGACCCGCTGAGTTACTCCAGCACTCTGTGAAAAGTTACCTATCCATGTTCTCCACAGATGCTGCCTGACCCGCTGAGTTACTCCAGCACTCTGTGAAACGTCACCTATCCATGTTCTCCACACATGCTGCCTGACCCACTGAGTTACCCCAGCACTCTGTGAAACGTCACCTATCCATGTTCTCCACAGATGCTGCCTGACCCGCTGAGTTATGGTGCAGCAGCATCTATGGAGCGAAGGAAATAGGCAAAGTTTCGGGCCGAAACCCTTCTGGAAATAGGCAACGTTTCGGGCCGAAACCCGGAAGGGTTTTGGCCCGAAACGTTACCTATTTCCTTAGCTCCATAGATGCTGCTGCACCCGCTAAGTTACTCCAGCACTCTGTGAAACGTCACCTATCTATGTTCTCCACAGATGCTGCCTGACCCACTGAATTACTCCAGCACTCTGTGAAACGTCACCTATCCATGTTCTCCACAGATGCTGCCTGACCCGCTGAGTTATTCCAGCACTCTGTGAAACGTCACCTATCCATGTTCTCCACAGATGCTGCCTGACCCGCTGAGTTACTCCAGCACTATGTGAAATGTCACCTATCCATGTTCTCCACAGATGCTGCCTGACCTGCTGAGTTACTCCAGCACTCTGTGAAACGTCACCTATCCATGTTCTCCACAGATGCTGCCTGACCCGCTGAGTTATGGTGCAGCAGCATCTATGGAGCGAAGGAAATAGGCAACGTTTCGGGCCGAAACCCTTCTGGAAATAGGCAACGTTTCGGGCCGAAACCCGGAAGGGTTTCGGCCCGAAACGTTACCTATTTCCTTAGCTCCATAGATGCTGCTGCACCCGCTAAGTTACTCCAGCACTCTGTGAAACGTCACCCATCCATGTTCTCCACAGATGCTGCCTGACCCGCTGAGTTACTCCAGCACTCTGGGTCTTTTGTTTTGAAAACCAGTGTCTGCAGTTCCTTGCGTCTTATCTAAGTCTGGTCCACAGGTGAATCCAGCACGCTGCCAATGAGTTGTCTCAGTTGGCGTTTAGATAATCACGTGGGTACAGGGAATGGAGGGATATGGATCACATGCAGGTAGAGTTTAACTTGACATCATGTTCAGCAAAAGGGACTGTGCTGTCTTGTTTTCGAATGACTATTTTGGGGGTAGCATGGACATGATGGGCTGAATGGCCTGAATGAAGGGACCTGTGGATCTTGCTGGTAAATTACTCCAGGCAGTGATATTTGTTAACGGCAGTAAAACACTGACTTCCATATCTACAATTTTGTAGAAAGTTATGTTCTATTTTGTAGTTAATTGATGAACCCACAACTATTATAAAACTATAGAGAGAGACATAAGCGAAGGCAAAGGTTTAGATGAATGTTCAGGGGACTGATTTATTTGGAGTGTAGGAGGCTGAGGGGTGTCCAAGATCACGAGGGCCATGGATAAAGTAAACACTCACAGTCCTTCTCTCAGAGTAGAGGATTCTAACACTAGAGGGCACAGTCTTAAGGTGAGAGGGGAGAGATGGGGAACTTCAGGGGCAACCCTTTCACGAAGAGGGTAGTCCCAATCCGGAACAAGCTGCCCAAGGAAGTTATAGATGCAGATATAATTACTGCTTTTGAAAGACATTGGACAGATATGTGGATAGGGCACGTTTAGAGGGACATGGGCCAAATAGTGGCAGATGGGACTAGCGCAGAATGTTACCTTGGTCTGTATGTACAAGGTGGGCCGAAGGGCCTGTTTCCGTGCTGGACAACTCTAAGATTCTGTTACCACCACTGAGAGGCTGTACTCATCAAGCAGAGAGGGATTGATTTTCGATGGAAAGGGAAAGAACTGAGCAGTGATCTCAGTCCATGATATATCCCAGGGACCTGATGCTCCAAACCCCAATGTTTTGGAAGAGGTGATAGAGGTACTAGATGCTTCAGTTATCATCCTCTGTCATTCGATAGATTTTGGAATACATCCAACCCAAAAATCAATCGAATGTGGTAGATGAGATTTCTGAAAGATCGGAAGGTAGGAAATATGATGGCACTTATTAACGAGAGAGGGAGAGAGGGAGAGGGAGAGGGAGGGAGAGATTTACCTGCTGGCTCGATCCCATGGCTGGGAGATAATGGCGTTCATCATGAAGGACATGATATCAAGACTTTTACTCGTTTACTAGACCAAGTGGGACTCGTTCCCCCAACGCAATATTCCACCTCTCACCCATAGCCCCCAACTGCGCAGTTGTGGCTCATTTCCCCTCATCCCCCAACCCCTTCTCTTCATCCTCCCTCACCTCTCCCTCCCTCACCTCTCCCTCCCTCTCTTCTCCCTCCCCTTTCCCCTATCCTCAGTCACTCCCTCCCTCACTCCATAACCCCTCTTCCCTCCCTACCCCCTCCTCCCCCTCTATCTCCCTGCTCCCCCACTCCTCGCATCTCTCCCCTATCGCACTCCCCCACTAAACAGTTTAAATAACATCCCCTCCCCCCCTTACAACAATGTAATAAATCTCTCATTGCACTGGGTGGTACACTGTTGATGGACAGTTTATGTAAATGAGTTCCCATTGTGATGTCATTGTCGGGTGGGGCACTGTTGATGGACAGTTTATGTAAATGAGTTCCCATTGTGATGTCATTGTCGGGTGGGGCACTGCTCATGGACAGTTTATGTAAATGAGATCCCATTGCGATGGCATAGCTGTAACTGCCACTGCAAGGTCAAGTGATTCTTTCTCAAACTGGATTTTGTAAAGTTAAAAATGTGAATAACGTAAAATATAAAATCGATCTGAACGAAACTTGACAAAAGCCACAAGACAATTGTGAGTACGGTGGTCCAAAAATTGTCGCGCTATCGTATACCATTTTGGCGTAGTTCCGGGAGCACGCACGCACACACGCAGAATCACAAGCAAGATGAGAGTTAGATTAGTAAGAGCTTTGTTGACGTGAGTACAGTCATGTGTTACATGAGTAAAACAGGTAATTCAAAGAGAAAAATGACCAGTAGAATATTCTGTTAATATGGCATTACAGGAACAGAAAATGTAGATTAAATAGTGTAAAGTCTGCAATGAGATGGGTTAGCGGTTTGGGATGACATCCTTAACTTACCAGAGATAATATAAATATAATTGAATTCAGTTGGTGTGATCTGTGTGGGCCTTTTCCAGGTGCTCCCGTTTCCTCCCACATTCCAAAGACGTATAGGATTGTCGGTTAATTGTCCCATTTGTGTGTAGGTTAGTGTTAGTGAATGGGAGTGATTGTTGGTCAGTACGGACTCTGTGGGCTGAAGGGCCTATTTCCACACTGTAAGACTACAAGATACTAACCAGGTGGTGATGTGAGAATCATCTGAGTGATGTGGACATGGCAAGTGAGATGCTGAGTTTTTCCAGCATTTTATTTCAGATTTCTATCATCTGCAGTTTTTAATTAATCTTTAAGTGCTTTATAAATGTGATTACTGCTGTAGCATAGAACCTGCTATGGTGGTTTACAGGCCGTTAGTTCCACAAATCAGCAGCATTCTACAGTCAGTGTATTAGATCAGGAGGGGCGCCTAAATATGAGGGATTTTACAAAACAATTCCACTGTAACACTTTCTCCTGCAAAATAGGTTTGTACATTTTTTATGGACGTGCCCCTTTTAATAACTCCACCTCCAGAGATTAGTGTATTGACAATACTGCATCTACAAAGGAGATCATAGTTGGAAGATGATTTAACTGCTGGAAGCCACCCCCTGCAGTTTGTTGAAACACATTGTTCCAGCTGTCCAAGTGCCTCTAAACCACACAGATCCCAGCTTCGCTAGCTGGGTACATTACTGAGCCCACAGCCGACCTGTATCCAAGCTGGAGGTGAGATGGCACTGAATGGAGATAGTAAAGACTTCACCCCAAGTCTGCCTGAACCTCGGGAACAAGTTGAAGGATGCCTGTAATTCAGCTGTCTCAGTTCCTTGCTCTGATTAAAGATGAAAAGGCCACATTTGTCCTTTTCTGCCTCATGAAGATATTTAGCTGCATCTCAGTCTTGTGTGCATCTTAGATCCATAGAATCATCGCGTTGTACAGCATGGAATAAGGCCCTTCGGCCCAACTCGTCCATGCTGACCAAGATGCTGTCCCATCCAAGCTGGTCCCATTGGCTTGTGTCTGGGAGTCATGGCCTGTTACAGGGGCAAGGGTCGTTCTTTACATTGAGCAGATCGATCTCCCGGCCTCTGGGAAACTATCCCACCAGTGTCCTCACAGGCCAATGAAGATGTCCACTTTGTGATAATTTCAATGGGAAGAGTTGTAACACCCTCAGTAATGCACAAAGAATGTATACATACATCAAAGTGTATATACTGCACATGTTGAGCCTTCAAGCTGAATGTTCCTGTCAGTGTTTTTGTTCCCTTGTTATGAAGTAAGTACACTGCTCAATGCTGTGTTCAACAGGATTACATGATGTCAACACACACAGGCATAAAGGGAACAGGTTGGCCATGCATACACTCTCCTTCATTGTCAGGAATGCATTTTGTCCCATGCACCACCTTTGGAATATTAACTGTGAGTTAGTCTCATTAATATCCACATTTCAAATTATTCATAATTACAAAAAGAAGAAAGGAAGAGACAGAGACGATGGGTTGAGAGAGAGAGCTGGGAAGGGGAGGAGAAAGCAGGGACTACCTGAAATTAGAGGTCAATGTTCATACCGCTGGGGTGTAAAATGCCCAAGCGAAATATGAGGTGCTGCTCCTCCAATTTACGGTGGGCCCCAGTCTGGCCATAGAGGAGGCCCAGGACAGAAAGGTTGGATTTGGAACGGGAGGGGGAGTTGAAGTGCTGAGCTACTGGGAAACCAGGTTGGTTATTGTGAACCAAGCGGAGGTGTTGGGCGAATCTCTACATACATTTACATCCAAGTCATTTATATATCTCACAAACAGCAGAGGTCCCAGCACAGATCCCTGCGGAGCTCCACTGGCCACAGAATAGTGGCCTTCCATCACAACTGTCTATCTTCTACAGAGATTAGTCTCTATTGTACATGTAATGTATTCTGCGCTCAGAGTTTCAGTTAGGTACTAGCTTGTGGGAAAAAGGGCCTGTTGATAAATTTGTAGCCAGGGTATTTGTTGGTGATTTGTTGAAGACATCAGCTGGATTTAGATTGGAGTCACCTGATGAGATGGACATTTCATGGAGAAGATGCAGTGCCTGAAGATGCAGTTTACGTGTTTGCGGAAACTGTAAAAACAAAGAACTGCAGATGCTGGTTAATACATTAAAGGACACAAGTGCTGGAGTAACTCAGCGGGTCAGGCAGCATCTCTCGAGAACATGGATAGGTGACGTTTTGGATCAAAGAAGGTTCTCGACACAAGATGTCACCTATCCACATTTAATTTAGTTTGGAGATACAGCAAGCAAACAGGACCTTTGGCCCACTGAGTCTGTGCTGATCAGTGATCCCTGCGTACATTAACACTCTCCTACACACACACAAGAGATCATTTTTATATTTATACCAAGCCAATTAACCCACAAACCTGCATGTCTGTGGAGGAAACCGAAGATCTCGGAGAGAACAATGAGAACGTCTATATTCTATACAGACAGCACGGTTGTCAGGGTTGAACACGGGTCTCTGGCGCTGTGAGGCAGCAACTCTAACGCTGCACCACCGTGCCGCCCTTTCCTACGTACAAGATGCGGTTTATTCCCTGTGGGGAAACTGTGGGTGGGGCAGCGTCTGGGGGGGATTGGGGTGGGGGGTAGGGAGAGGACTTAGTCTTTGTGTAAACATCGTGCATTGCAGGACCCTGAGGTACATTGGGGGAAGGAACATCCAGCATTTTTGTACATTGTTAATCCAATAAGTCAAGCTGAGAAAAATATTGCGAAAATCACAAAAACTGCAGATCTGGAAATCTAAAATAAAACCAGAAACTGCTGGAAACACTCAGCAGGTCAGGCAGCACCTGTGGAGAGAGGAGCAGAGCTCATATTTCAGATACGAGTCTCTGGACTGAAACGCTGACTCTGTGTCTCTTCTCAATGACGCTATACTGCATTGAGGATTGAAGTTGCCTTTGATATGTTGTGGCCAAACATGAACTCTGTGACTTTAGTCCAACTTTAGTGATGGGGTAGAAATTGGATAGACTGTGGAGCGATGGGGTAACCTGGTTGAAGCAAATAACATCATGAGAGGAGGTAGACAGGCTGATGAAAGGTCTCGATCCGAAACGTCACCCATCCCTTCTCTCCAGAGATGCTGCCTGTCCCGCTGAGTTACTCCAGCTTTTTGTATCTATCTTTGGTGTAAACCACCATCTGCAATTTCTTCCCAGACATTCTGCGAGGAGGATGCAATCAGTACTTACAAAATTCTTAAGGGGTTGGACAGGCTAGATGCAGGAAGATTGTTCCCGATGTTGGGGAAGTCCAGGACAAGGGGTCACAGCTTAAGGATAAGGGGGAAATCCTTTAAAACCGAGATGAGAAAAACTTTTTTCACACAGAGAGTGGTGAATCTGTGGAATTCTCTGCCACAGAGGGTAGTTGAGGCCAGTTCATTGGCTATATTTAAGAGGGAGTTAGATGTGGCCCTTGTGGCTAAGGGGATCAGAGGGGTATGGAGAGAAGGCAGGTACGGGATACTGAGTTGGATGATCAGCCATGATCATATTGAATGGCGGTGCAGGTCGCAGGCTCGAAGGGCCGAATCAGTTTCTATGTTTAAGTACATTTAGATAGTGCTGGCAAATGGGATCAGTGAAGAAGTAGAGGTGGGGAAGGAGAGCTGTCATGGTCCTGTTGGGCCGAAAGGCCTGTTTCTATGCTGTAACTATGACTATCTCGATGTTGTGTCGGCTTGCTGTGTGTACATTAATGTTTCTCCACACCGACAAGTAATATTTACAGCACGTTTAATATAATAACATATTTCAAAATCTTCATTGACAATTAGCAGACAAAGTTTTGCATCAGGTCACATGAGAGGATTTTGGGAACAAATGTCTAATTATTTGGACAATAGAGCATGATATAAGGAGCAGAGACACAGAAGTGCAGACTCAGAGACTCAAGACATCGGGTATTTATAAAGCAGTGCTGGAAAGGTTCTTGATGAAGAAAGACGTCAAAGACTACAGGACCTCCACCGTCATCTGTGGCAATGAATTCCACAGATTCACCATCCTCTGGATTAAGAAATTCCTCCTCTTCATTTTGAAAATATGTCCTTTTATTCAAGAACAGCTTCACCCCATCAGCCATCAGATGAAGCATCCCCTGCACAACACTAACCACAGCCATGTCTCAGCACCAAACTACCATGGAGTATTTGGTCTCACCATGTACTTCAGTTCTGTGCTGTTCTGGTCTGGCTACCTTGAGTTCCAAGAGTTTCATTGTCCTCATAAGATAGGAGCAGAATTAGGCCATTCGGCCCATCAAGTCTACTCCACCTTTCAATCATGACTGATCTATCTTTATACGTTTTCCCCGTGACCGAGTGAGTTCGGGTGCTTCAGTTTCCTCCCACACTCCGAAGACGTACAGGTTTGTCGATTAATTGGGTTTGGTTAAAAATAAATTGTAAATAGTCCCCATTGTGTAGGATAGCATTAGTGTATGGGGATCGCTGGTTGGCACAGTTTCAGTGGGCCGAAGGGCCTTTTTCAACCCTGCATTTCTAAAGCTTCAAGCCTGAATAGGAGTGCATTCGATAGTTTATGGAAATACAGAAAGACTGGGAGAGGTGCGTTTCTGAAACTCCTTGGGGAAAGAATATTTGTAGTAGGAAGTAGCAGAGGGAAGCATGACTACATTGGAAGAAGGTTGCCAACAACAACACCAATCGAGGCATGGCAACCACTAACTGATCCTCCTGAGGGTGAATATGCCACATATACTCCTGAAACAGCAGTGGAGTTGCTGCTTTACAGCAAAATGCAGCCAGAGACCTGGGTTTGATCCCGTCTACAGGTGCTGTCTGTATGGAGTTTGCACGTTCTCCCCGTGACCTGCGTGGGTTTTCACCAAGATCTTCGGTTTCCTCCCACACTCCAAAGACGTGCAGGTTTGTAGATGAATTGGGTTGATAACAATGTCCAAGTTGGCGATATGCAGAGTACTGCCCTGCCGACTACAAAATCCAATTAACTAAACATTATTTCCTTTGCCCTGTATCAGTACACTGTGAACCGCTTGATTTTCCTTTAGACTTTAGAGAAACAGCGCGGAAACAGGCCCTTCAGCCCACTGAGTCCGTGCTGACCAGCGTATCACCCTGTACACTAGCACTATCCTACACACCAGGGACAGTTTACCAAAGCCAATTAACCTGCAAACCTGTACGTCTTTGGAGCATGGGAGGAAACTGGAGCACCCAGAGAAAACCCATATGGTCACAGGGAGAACATGCAAACTCCTTACAGACAGCACCATAGTCAGGATCGAACCCTAGTCTCTGGTGATGAGGCAGCATCTTTACCGCTGTGCCGCCATGCTGCAATCACGTATAGTCTTTCCACTGCCTGGCCAGCAAGCAACAAACAAGTTTTTCATAGGTCCTTGGTTTCGTGACAATAAACGTAACTGTTCAAATTGCAATGGATTAGTGATCCAAATGTCTCTCGATTACTAATCGGTATTTTATTCAATAATCCAATGGTTTAATCACCGTGTAGAAACAAAGAACTGCAGATGCTGGTTTATACCAAAGATAGGTACAAAGTGCTGGCATAACTCAGCGGTCCAGGCAACATCTCTGGAGAAAAAGGATAGGTGACGAGAAAAGCAGATGGAAAGAATATTGTGGAGGCATCAGGAACTAGAAGATAGAGAATGAAGATGAAACAAAAATGACTTCTTTATAAAAACATTGATGAGGGACTGGATTGCAGAGTCAGGGAGAGTTGTGAAGATGGATTTGATTGTGGCCTTTTCATGATCGAAGCTTTATCTTGAACCATCAAATGATCATAAACAAGCAGGATTATTATATTTCCATTCTCAGTTCCTTGACTTTTCATCCACTGTGTGAAATGAACGTCTCCCCAGAAGGGGCCTTGACAAGCCCACAATACGTCTCCCCAGAAGGGGCCTTGTGAACATGGACAACACCCTTGCCTGGTCTTGTCAGCTACCACATCAACAACATTTGCTCGTCATTCCTGGCCGGGGTCGAGACCCAGGCTGATGCCTTCAAAGACAAGTGTATTTCAGGTGGAACTATGAGCTGAAGCCCAAATGTACTTTCTCTCAGTGCCCTTGAAGGATTCCATTTTGAGAAAGAAAAGTTCTTGGTGGTGTCCAAGCCAAGATTGATTGTTTGATCAACATCAAGGCCATTATCTAATCATTAGTGAATTGATGGTTGGAACTAATTGTTTCACTTCCTTCATTGTTACAGCAACTGCTCGTTATTTCATCAGCTGTGAGATTGTTCATGGCATCCAGGCAACACAAATGTTTTCTTATTTTCAGGGAAGTGTCTTCTCCAGAGTTCCGTGTGATTAGCTCTTGTCAAATATAGAAATTAGATCAAACTGTCCTCACACTAAACAACATCAGCAGACAGAGCCTTGAAAGCTATCACTTTGAAATTAGCTCAGAAACTCAATGCACTGGCGAATGTTGGAGAAAGGAATTCACACCCATTAATGTGGTGGAGAGAGAGAGTCACAGCTTCAGATTCATGGCCGTGTATCATTGAAGATTTGTCCTGGGGCCTAGTACATTGATGCAAACATATATAGTAAGCTCATCAACACCTCTACTTCCATCGATGCACTATCAAGCTTCTATAGATGTACATTGGAGAGTCTACTAACTGGTTGCATCAAAGCCTGGTTCAGTAACTCAATAAATCAGTGGAAGTGAGATATAAACGGTGATGTAGAGAGATGTAGAGAGATATAGAACAAATTAATGAAAGTAACAGAGATGTTCGCTACATGTTGGGTGAGAACGAGTTCTAGACAATGAGACTCAACAAGACGACTTTGAAGTTAGTACGATTTGGTGGAGGGCAGAGATGGTGGGAGAGAATACAGGCATCACCTAAAGTTAGAGCAATCAATATTCATAGCGCTGGGTTGTATAACAGAATAACATCTTTGGTCGCTGTTCATCGACTACAAGAGTCAACTCTGTTTCTCTCTCTCTACACAGATGCGGAGGGCTTCTAGCATTTGGGGGGGGATTATGATCTCAACTCCACAGTAGCAGTTAATCCATCCACAACATAGAAACAGAAATTAGGTGCAGGAGTAGGCCATTCGGCCCTTCGAGCCTGCACCGCCATTCAATATGATCATGGCTGATCATCCAACTCAGTATCCTGTACCTGCCTTCTCTCCATTCCCCTGATCCCCGTAGCCACAAGGGCCACATCTAACTCCCTCTTAAATATAGCCAATGAACTGGCCTCAACTACTCTCTGTGGCAGAGAGTTCCAGAGATTCACCATTCTCTGTGTGAAAAAAGTTCCTCTCATCTCGGTTTTAAAGGATTTCCCCCTTATCCTTAAGCTGTGACCCCTTGTCCTGGACCAAGATAGAGCACCAGATGTAACTAGTACCCTGGCTCTTCATCTCCTCAAGTGTATTCCTCCCTCAAGTGTACAATTGTTCACAAGCTTTAATCTAATTAAACGGTAAGGAGCAGGGAGTATGGAGGAGTATGTTAGTGTGGTGAGAAGGGAGGATATGCATAGCAACAGATACCAGGAATGAAATCCAAATGGAATCAAATTGGAGTGTTCACAATTCAGGGCAGCACAGTGACACATCTGGTAGAGTTGTTTAATTTTGACCTCAAGTTCTGTCTGCTTGGAGTTTCTACATTCTTCCTGTGGCTGTGTGTATTTTTCCTGGATGCTACAGTTTCTCCCCCTCATCCCAAAGGCATGCGGGTCGGTAGATTAATTACGTGCTGTAAATTGTCCCTGGATTGTAGGTATTGGTGGTATTTGGAGGAACATTGATAATATTATGAAGAGAATAAAATTGAATTAGATTAGTGTAAATGAGTGGGCAGCATGAAGCTGTTGGGCTGAAGGGCCTGTTTCATGCTGTTTCTATCTAAATGGCATGTAGGTGTGATAATGACTAGAATGGAGGTGGAATCTAAGTGAGGGGTTGAGATGGGAGAACAATAGATGATGGTATACATCTAGAACAATGGAACAGACTGGAATATGAAGACTTCAGGAAGTTTAGAGAGTATAACGTAACTGGAAGTGACTTACAGCTGCAATATAATAGTGGGGATTATACGTGGAAAGTCAACACAGGGACTTAAAGATGGGATCGAGTCAAAGAGGTTGGATAAGTAATGAGTAGTAGGGAGTGAGTTGTGTAGGAAGGAACTGCAGATGCTGGTTTAAACCAAAGATAGGCACAGAATGCTGGAGTAACTCAGCAGGACAGGCAGCATCTCTGGAGAGAAGGAATGGGTGACGTTGTGGATCAAGACCCTTCTTCAACATTTTGTGTCTATCTAGTGGGGTACGAGTTGCTGGCATTTGGTGATAGGGTCCAGGTAAATAACACATTACTGAAATAAGTTGCAGTCAAACCCAACTGATGGGATGGAGCAGTGTGTAACACACAGGATATCTCGGGGAGAGTTTAACTGGTGCGTACTTCACATGGATCGTACAGTGGGTAATGTTCTGTCTGACTTACATGGATTGTAATGGACATTGCGACTTCTGCTATAACATTGTTATCTTCCTAAGAAACTTCACGTGTAGAAAATCATGTTATGAAAACAGTTGTGTCAATGGGGAAAATAAATATTGTACCTATCTCAACTACTTTCCTGGGCAACTCATTCCATGTACAGACTGTGGCCACTCACCCAATACATGCCCCTTGTGGCGTTAAACACCGATATAAGGCCACTCTATGTAAAAAAGATCCAGCCTCTCTTTAGAACTTGAGCCTCCAGTCTCAGTAATCTTGTCGAGTTTAATGACATCCAGAACAGACGACAGTCCTCCACATGTGGCCTTACCAACGTCATGTGCATCTGTAACATATGTCCCTGGTCAAGTTGGATGTGAACAAGATTATTGGTCCTTGGACTGAGAGTTGATTCAGCCTGGAAGTGACCAGGTCAGAGTCACAGAATATATTTATCACCAACCAGATCATTAGATGAAATTACTTCACGATAGAGTAACAGTCATCTCAATATGAGTTTCAGATTAAGACTAATTGAGGGGTTGAGATATTTTGTGTGACGTGGTTTGGTTGAGATGGGTTGGGAAAGCCACCACTGTTTGAGTATGATTCACTGGCTTACACTGAAGTAATAGTTCCTGCAATTGAGAAGTGTCGGTGATCATTGAACTAAATCTCAGCATGAGGTGGTGATGTCTCAGGGAAGACAATGAAGGCAAAAGGGGGGAGGCTGAGATTGTTCAAGTAATTCATTCATTCATCTTCATTGAAAACATTAGCGACGCAGTGGTGCTGGCTTCCAACGTGGAACGGTAACGGATACACCACACATCCTTGTCCTCCAGTTCCAGCGGACTTCCGCTGCTGGAAGTATAGGATTATGGTGTGTGTGTGCTTTATCATCATTCCTTACGATGCTATGTACAACAGTGATCGCAACTTCTACTGAAGTGTAGATGGCCATTGGCTCGCTAGAAGGTCTTGTTTTTGGTCCTGCTGGAGGTCCACAGCTGTCAAACCAGGTGGGGAAGACAGTTTAGTCGCTGACTATCTGACCATGGAGCAGGTAGCACGGGATTACATGTTACCCTTGGCCGGGTGGGGAGGAACTCCCCCCGACCTGACATGTGTCTCACCAAAACTGTGCTTGTAGATTTAGATATCTAAACAATATTGAGGCACTGAAATAACATTTTAGTAAACAAGACAAGATCACTGATAGTTGACAAAGATTGTGGGAGGAATTGATAAAGATGTTTCTTCTGGTGTGCAAAACCAAAATAGGTGTCAGGAATTTGAGGTGGTCACTAATATATTCAGTGGAGAATTGAGGGGAAACTAATGTTTCGTGTGAAACTGACATGGAACCCTCGCCCACAAGGAATGGTGGAGCAGTTATTTATGGACGGCACAGTTCTGCAGCGGGTGAGCCGTGTTTGATTTGACGGCAGCTGCTGTCTATGTGGAGTCTGCTTGTTCTCCCTGTGACAGTGGTGGTTTGCCCTGGGTGTTCCGTATTCCTCCCGCGCTCGAAAGACATGTTGGTCGGTGGGTCAATTGGCTGTAGAATGGAAGAGAGTGTAGGATATGGAGAGGTGTGGATGGGAAAGTGAGAGGATCAGATGGGATTGCTGCACCTGGGTATGTGATGGTCACCAAATTGGTGTTGGGCTGAAGGGCCTGTTTCTGTCCTGGATCTCTCTTCTGGTTGAACCATTGCCTCTGGGTTCAGGAACAGTGTCTTCCCATCAACAATTAGGCTTTTCAGCCACCGAGCATAATCCTAACCCAAACCTTACTTTGTACCGAACCCCGATGTACATTGTTTAATTGGAAGTACATACTATAGTCTGTTACCTAAGTCGAGATATTTCTTTTGACCTAAAACGTCACCTATCCATGTTCTCCACAGATGCTGCTGCACCCGCTGAGTTACTCCAGCACTCTGTGAAACGTCACCTATCCATGTTCTCCACAGATGCTGCCTGACCCGCTGAGTTACTCCAGCACTGTGTGAAACGTCACCTATCCATGTTCTCCACAGATGCTGCCTGACCCGCTGAGTTACTCCAGCACTCTGTGAAACGTCACCTATCCATATTCTCCACAGATGCTGCCTGACCCGCTGAGTTACTCCAGCACTCTGTGAAACGTCACCTATCCATGTTCTCCACAGATGCTGCCTGACCCGCTGAGTTACTCCAGCACTCTGTGAAACGTCACCTATCCATGTTCTCCACAGATGCTGCCTGACCCGCTGAGTTATGGTGCAGCAGCATCTATGGAGCGAAGGAAATAGGCAACGTTTTGGGCCGAAATCCTTCTGGAAATAGGCAACGTTTCGGGCCGAAATCCTTCTGGAAATAGGCAACGTTTCGAGCCGAAATCCTTCTGGAAATAGGCAACGTTTCGGGTCGAAACCCTTATGGGTTTCGGCCCGAAACGTTGCCTATTTCCTTAGCTCCATAGATGCTGCCTGACCCGCTGAGTTACTCCAGCACTCTGTGAAACGTCACCTATCCATGTTCTCCATAGATGCTGCCTGACCCGCTGAGTTACTCCAGCACTCTGCGTTCTACATAACTGATAATTTATTGTATTATAGCTTATTGTATATTTATCTGTTGTGCTGGTGGCTTAATGTGCCAGTAAAGTTGTATTGAGTAAGGATTTCATTGTTCTATTTCAATGAAACACTCTTTATGATAATGACATGAGGGAGATAGCAATAGAGAATTTGTGGTTGGAACAAGAAGAGGAAAGGAGATTGTGGCCCAAGGATAAGACCGGTTTAGAGGGATATGGAACCAACACGGGCAGGTGGGACTAGTGTGGATGGGGCATGTTGGTTGGTGTCGGCAAGTTGGGCCGAAGGGCCTGTTTCCGTGCCATGACTGCTTCATATTCCATGCAGTTTACTGACATCTAATGAAAGGCTCGGATTTCAAAGTTTTTGCATGAGAAAGATTTGCATATTGTCCTTTGTCCTGGTCCAGATATGACATTGCCCTTGTGCTCGAGGGACACATTCAGAGGTGCTGGAACGTACCCAGTGCATGGTTTAATCTCTCTGCCCTCTCTCTGTGGCACCACAGCGGGCAAGGTCTGCAGGCACTCGTGTGAACAGCTGGTCTTTGCGTTGGTGAGATGATTAGCAGATTCTGGTCACCACGTGATAACCAGATTGCTGACCGATGCACATGGTCAGCTAAAAATAGCCAAGTGTGATGTTCAGGTTACTGTGGATGGAATAAAGAAGGTTTGTTTCAACCTGTCCAAGGAGAACAAGATTGATTTGCAAAACCAAGAGATGTGTTGGTTCAGTGATAGGGCACTTTGTGTTTGGTGATGACTTCAGGTAGGAAACTGCATGATACTGCATCTGCCCACTCACTCAATCTGTCCAGGTCACCCTGCTAACTCCTAACATCCTCTTCACAGTTCACACTGCCACCCAGCGTTGTGTCATCCACAAACGTGCTAGTGTTGCTCCTAATTCCCTCTTCCAAATCATTAATATATATGGTAAACAGTTGCGGCCCCAACACCGAGCCTTGCGGCACTCCACTCGCCACTGCCTGCCATTCTGAAAAGGACCCGTTCACTCCTACCCTTTGCTTCCGGTCTGCCAACCAATTATCTATCCATGTCAACACCCTACCCCCAATACCATGTGCTCTAATTTTAGTCACCAATATCCCGTGCGGGACCTTATCAAAGGCTTTCTGAAAGTCTAAATACACTACATCCACTGGCACCCCTTCATCCATTTTACTTGTCACATCCTCAAAAAATTCCAGAAGATTAGTCAAGCATGATTTCCCTTTCGTAAATCCATGTTGACTGGGATGCAGACCATCAGGCCCAGGGGATTTATCATCCTTCAGTCCCATTAGCCTACCCAATACTATTTCTCGTCTAATCAAAATTTATTTCAGTTCCTCTACCCCCTTAGATCCTCTGTCCTCCAGTACATCTGGGAGATTGTTTGTGTCTTCCTTAGTGAAGACAGATACAAAGTCCCTGTTCAACTCTTCTGCCATTTCCTTGTTCCCCATAATAATTTCACCTGCGTCTGCCTTCAAGGGACCCACATTTGACTTTGTTCCCTTAACATATCTAAAGAAGCTTTTACTGTCCTATATATTCCTAGCCAGCTTCCCTTCGTACTTCATCTTTTCACCCCGTAATTCCGTTTTGTTTCCTTCTGTTGTCCTATGAAGGTTTCCCAATCCTCTGGCTTCCAGCTACTCTTTGCTGTGTTATACATCTTTACTTTTAGTTTTATTCTATCCCTAACTTCTCTTGTCAGCCACGGTTGCCTCTTACTCCCCTTAGAATCTTTCTTCCTTTTTGGAATGAAATGATCCTGCGTCTTCCAGATTATGTCCAGAAATTCCTGCCATTGCTGTTCCACCGTCATTCCTGCTAGGATCCCTTTCTAGTCTACCTTGGCCAGCTCCCCTCTCATGCCTTCATAGTCCCCTTTGTTCAACTGCATCACTGACACTTCCGATTTAACCTTCTCCTTCTCAAATTGCAGATTAAAACTAATCATATTATGATCACCACCTCCAAGCGGTTCCTTTACCTCGAGTTCTCTTTTCATATCTGGTTCATTGGACAACATTAAATCCAGAATTGACTTTTCTCTGGTCGGCTCCATTACAAGCTGCTCTAAGAATCCATCTCGGAGGCATTCTACAAACTCTACTACAGGGCTACTATTTGGGGGTGTGTAGATAACACCAATTAGTGTCTTCTTGCCTTTACAATTCCTCAACTCAATCCACAGTGACTCTACCTCGTCAGTCCCTATGTCTCCCCTCGCAAGGGACTGAATTCCATCCCTCACCAGCAGAGCTACCCCCCCCCCCCTCCTCTGCCCACCTGCCTGTCCTTTCTATAGGATGTATAACCCTGAATATTAAGTTCCCAAGCCCGATCCTCCTGCAGCCACGTCTCAGTAATCCCCACAATGTCATATCTACCAACCTGTAACTGAGCCTCAAGCTCATCTACTTTACTTCTTATACTTCGCACATTCATATACAATACTTTTAATTCCTTACATATCTCACCATTCACATCGATCCCTATTACACTCGGCCCTACTCTCCTATCCCTTTGTGAGCTTCCTTTCCCGTTAATTCTGGGGTCATTAACCATCCCTTTACTCTCTTTCCCTTTAACTCCATCCTCCACTATCCCATTTGACCCCCCACCCCCCTTATTCAGTTTAAAGCCACCCGTGTAGCAGTGGCAAACCTGCCTGCCAGAATGCTGGTCCCACAACTGTTAAGATGCAATCCGCCCCTTTTGTACAGTTCCCCTTTACCCCAAAACAGATCCCAGTGATCTAAGAATCTAAATCCCTGCCCCGTGCACCAGTTCCTCAGCCACACGTTCAGGTCCCGTATCTTCCTGTTCCTGCTCTCGCCAGCACGGGGAACTGGAAGCAAACCGGAGATAACAACCCTGGAGGTCCTGCTTTTCAACATTTTTCCGAGCTGTCTAAAGTCACGCTGCAGAATATTCATCCCCTTCTTTCCGACATCGTTTGTGCCGACATGCACTACCACTTCCGGATGTTCACCTTCGCCCTTGAGGATTTTCTGCACTCTGTCCGTGACATCCTGGATCCTGGCACCAGGAAGGCAGCACACCATCCTCGCATCCCGTCTGCTCCCGCAGAAACCCCTGTCCGTACCTCTCACGATGGAGTCTCCCACTACAATGGCCTTGCCTGACATTGGCCTCTTTAGTTTTGGCTCAACAGCCCTATTCGCATCACAGGCCAGTCCGCCGCTCACGTCTTCTGTCCCAACAGCTTCTAAGCGGATGAACCTGTTTACAAGAGGTACACCACCCGGGGACGTTGGCATTCCATGCTTCCCTCCCTTTCTCACTTTCTCCCACCTTCTCTCTTCCAGTACCTTAGGTGTAACAATCGTACTGTAGGACTTGTCGAGGAACGACTCCGTTTCTCGTACGAACCGGAGGTCGTCCACTTGCTTCTCCAGTTCCCCAACACGGTCCTTCAGGAGCTCTACCTGGATGCACTTCTCACATTTGTAGCAGCCAGAGGCACCAGCGGTGTCCTTGACCTCCCACATACTGCAAGCATCGCACTGTATCAGCTTGCCTGACATCTCCTTCTTTTGTGTCTCCCTCTCCAGCGTTTGGTGTGGCATTCACCCTCAACCTCTTCACTGAAGACTTGCAGCCAAAGACTCACAGCCTTTTTCCCAAGGCACTTCTCCCACTGCCACTCCCTTCGAGCAGCCTTGCTTATATTCTGATAAATTGCCCATTTAACCAATTAACAAACCAAATTCCTCATTTAAACTGTTTTTCCCCTGTGACTTACTCACCTTTCCCACAGGCTTCAGCCAACCAGCTCTCCTCCCTGCTCTTTGTTGCTGCTTGTCCAAGATCCACGTAAGGTCTGGGCCAACTCTGGCTGCTTTTTGGGGCTCTTTTTATATGATTTCCCTTCCTAAAGGTACTTCCTTTTATTCTGAAACTGTGACTTCTGATCCTAGACTCTCCCACAAGTGGAAACATCTTCTCCACATCCACTCTATCCAGACATTTTACTGTTCCATAGGTTTCAATGAGATTCCCTGCTCATCCTTCTAAACTCCAGTGAGTACAGAGTCAGTGCCGTCAGACGCTGAATGAAATTGAGAATCAATGACTGTTGTGGGATCGGGCACACCTTGTGTGTTGTGGTCTCCACTCCTCCAGGATTCCCACATCCTCTGTGCATGGATAGGATTCACAGCTTTCCCTGTTCATGCATTAACATTCTGCAGTCTTTCACAATTGGAAATGCTAATCTCTTAATTATTCTTCAGCTCCTTTGTGTGGCCAGGCAAGGAAATAAAACGCGCTAAGCTCTTTAAGCAGTACTAAAGCTTCCTGTTGTAAACTGCATTTTCTTGCCTGAATTAATTGGCCATTGTATAGCACCTCGTGGCAGACCCGTTATGTGTTGCACCTTTCTAGGTTACGACACCAACTCTGTGATGGCTTTAATACAAATCCACTCCAGAAGCAGTCTTAGCAAATTCTTTATAATCCATGTTTTGATCAAGATAATTATTATTTTGGAATATGGATCATATCCAAGAAGATTCGCTTGGATTTTTTATTGTATATAATTATTGTTATAATTGCTACATAAATAATGTACACGGATAGTTGTGGAGCTGGCACATACAACAGGTGTTGTGATCGCTGTTGTTGGGTGAAGCAGAACCCCCTCGGCATGTGATGCTGCAGGTTGGGGTGTGACATGCAGAGACACGTGTGTACGTGCCTGGCTCCTGCGCATGTCCCTGTGCGTGTCCATGGGTCCTTGTGCGTGTCCATGCATGTCCGTGTGCACGTGTGTCCATGCACGTCCGTGTGTGTATCCGTGTCCGTGACGCTGTGGCATGTCCCTGTGCGTGTCCCTGTGTGTCCTTGTGCACGTGTGTCCATGCACGTCCGTGTGTGTGCCCGTGACCCTGTGTGTGTCCGTGACCCTGTGTGCATCCGTGTCCGTGTCCCTGTGGCATGGCATGTCCGTGTGCGTGTCCCTGTGCGTGTCCATGCACGTCCATGTATGTGTCCGTGTCCCTGTGGCATATCCGTGTGCGTGTCCCTGTGTGTGTCCATGCACGTCCGTGTGTGCGTGTCCATGACCCTGTGTGTATCCGTGTCCGTGACCTGTGGCATGTCCATGTGCGTGTCCCTGTGCGTGTCCATGTGTGTCCTTGTGCGTGTCCATGCATGTCCATGTCCGTGTGCGTGTCCGTGTGCGTGTCCCTGTGTCCGTGTGCGTGACCCTTTGTGTATCCGTGTCCCTGTGGCATGTCCGTGTGCGTGTGTGTGCGTGTCCTGTGTGCGTGTCTTGTGTCAGGAAGGGTGCCATCATGCATCATCCATGTTACACATCACAGCTGCCATGACCCCTCCCTATATGAACCCCTCCTCTACACCACTGTCTCGCCCGTCCAGTGAACGGAGAACATTTACATTGTGAACCAGGGACTTTCCATCTCATTCCCACCTCCTCTCCTCTCCTCTCCGCTCCCTGTCTCCTGAACTGCTCTGACCAAGGTCTTGGTTTAGTTTAGAGATACACTGCGGCCCACCATGTCCGTGCCGACCAGCGATCCCCGCACACACAGACACACACACACACTCGCTCTCTCTCACACACACACACACATTAACACTGTCCGACAACCACTAGGGACAATGTTTACATTTATACCAAGCCAATTAACCTACAAACCTGGACGTCTTTGGAGTGTGGGAGGAAACCGAAGATCTCAGAGAAAACCCACGCAGGTCACGGGAAGAACGTGCAAACTCCGTACAGACAGTAGGGATCAAACCCGGGTCTCTGGCGCTGTATTTGTTGTAAGGCAGCAACTCTACCGCTGTGCCACCGTGACCACCCTGTGTTGCAGCCCCACTGATGAGTTCAACAATTACAAGTGATCAATGTTCCCAGTAGCAGAGCCCTGGGCTGCTGGAATCCTGCTGGTAATCTGAGGTGATTGTGTTGTCCCCAACACTGGCCTCTATCGCACCTACACCCATCCTGTCATGCGCTCTTGGCCCCGTTACACATGGCCCTGCTGGCTTGAAAGGCCGAATGGCCTGCTCCTGCACCTATTGTCTATTGTCACTGCCAACAAATAGCCCTGTCCTCACCCCTACTCCTCTACATCCATCTCTGCTTCTTAAAATATTTGTCATAATCTCCACCTATTCCCAGAAACTGTTTCTTTCCCCACATGTGCTGTCTGACGCTGAACATTGACGGCATTTTCTGTCCTTATTTCAAATTGTGAACATCCTTAGTATTTTGTTTGAATGTCTCTGTTTCTCACCTGTGCCCCTTCGTTCTATTCTTACCTTATTTTGTTTTTGAGATCTCTTCTCCCCTCCTAATATTTATTTTGTCTTTTGCACTCGCTGTTTGTGTGCACTTGTGTGTGAGTGTGTGTGTGTGTGTCTGTATGTGTGTGTGTGAGTGTGTATGTGAGTGTGTGTGTGTATGTGTGTGTGTGTGAGAGAGCGAGTGCGTGCGTGTGTCCATGTGTGCGTGTGTCCATGTGTGCGTGTGTCCATGTGTGCGTGTGTGTGCGTGTGTCCATGTGTGTGCGTGTGTCCATGTGCGCGTGTGTCCATGTGTTGTGTGTCCATGTGCGCGTGTGTCCATGTGCGCGTGTGTCCATGTGCGCGTGTGTCCGTGTGCGTGTCCGTGTGTGTGTCCGTGTGCGTGTGTGTGTGTCCATGAGTGTCCGTGTGCGTGTGTGTCCGCGTGTGTGTGTGTGTCCGTGTGTGTCCGTGTGCATGTGTGTCCGTGTGCGTGTGTGTCCGTGTGTGTGTGTGTCCGTGTGCATGTGTGTCCGTGTGCGTGTGTCCATGTGCGTGTGTCCATGTGCGTGTGTCCATGTGCGTGTGTCCATGTGCGTGTGTGTCCATGTGTGTGTCCGTGTGCGCGTGTGTCCATGTGCGCGTGTGTCCATGTGCGCGTGTGTCCATGTGCGTGTGTCCATGTGCGCGTGTGTCCATGTGCGCGTGTGTCCGTGCGCGTGTGTCCGTGCGCGTGTGTCCGTGCGCCGTGTGTGTGTGTCCATGTGTGCGTGTGTCCATGTGCGCGTGTGTCCATGTGCGCGTGTGTGCGCGTGTGTGTGTGCGTGTCCGTGTGTGTGTGTCCGTGTGTGTGTCATGTGTGTGTGTGTGTGTGTGTGTGTGTATATGTGTGTGTGTCTACACTATAATACACTAATGTATAAACTATGTGTGTGTGTGTGTGTCCATGTGTGTCCGTGTGTCCATGTGTGTGTGTCCATGTGTGTGTCCAACTGTTCAGATCAGCTGTGGAGACACAAGGCAAGGAACTGCAGGTGCTGGAACCTTGAGCAAAAACACAAAGTGCTGGAGTACCTCAGCGGGTCAGGCAGCATCTGTGAAGGGAATGGACAGACGGCTTTTTGGGTCAGGACCCTTCGTTAGACCTTCAGGCAATGACTGACTGGGCCGAATGAGAGAGGCCATTCAGCCCTGCATGTCCATGCTTTCCCATTCCCACGGGTAAATGTGTTTTGGCAAATTAAGAGGAGGGGAGCTGGTATTAGTGAGTCAGTGCTGAGCTAGGTAGATAAATCTCCCGTTGCAATCGTGGACTAAATCAGTGCCTTGGTGAATGATGTACGTGGTGTCTGTAGAGACAATGCGGCTGGCTGGCTGGCTGTGGCATGGCATGTGTATGTGGCTCGGCTCTGCTCTGCTCTCCTTCTGTTTATCTTGCTGCACACTTGCTTCACTGCCTCATGCATAATTGATAGCCAGCCTGAGGGAGTCTCACTGTGACAAATGGCTGCCTCTGATCTTGCTAAAGCTTTTGCACTGAAACAAAACAAAGTCTAAAATGCCCATCTCTGAAAATTCTCCGCAAATTCCCCATCAAACTGCACAATAAAGGATGGGGCTGCCCCCTCCCTTCCCACCTTGATAATCAAGGCTGTCCCCACCCTTCCCACCTCGATAATCGAGGCTTGTCCCCACCTTTCCCACCTCGATAATCGTATCGTTCTGCTTCTCACTGCAAAGTTTATTCCTGCCAAGTCTCTCTCTCCCCACCATCTATACGAGTAAATTGGGCAAATGTTTTTGTGTGTGATGGTCGGGGGGAGTGCTGGAGAATAGGCTGGGGGCTTTGTCATGAACAGAGGGAATCTGTCAGCTGTCTGCAGCCCCAGCCACATGCAGGGCTCGCTGGTTTGTGTGTTGCCAAAATGAACTCTCCTCTACATCTCTTCCAAGCTCCGCTGTGTGAAACACAACTGTCTGTCTGAGCAACATGGCTTTGTCAGGATTGCAATCTTGTAAGTGGGCAAGAGTTCTCTTTTGAAATGATCATCCAATTAATTAGAGCTCTCTGCGATCGGCAGGAACTGGTGCAGGGATGCCATTATCAAACTGCCTCAATGCGTTGTGCGATTTAAAAAAACCCAGGCTAGTTCTGTGAGTAGAATCTTCAAAGCTGTCGATATCTTAAGGCAGTGTGAAGATGGATCCAGTCAATAGACAATAGGTGCAGGACGAGGCCATTTGGCCCTTCGAGCCAGCACCGCTATTCAATGTGATCATGTCTGATCATCCACAATCAGTACCCCGTTCCTGCCTTCTCCCCCCTAATCCTTTGATGCTATATTTAAAAGCCCTATCTAGCTCTCTTGAAAGTATCCAGAGAACCGGCCTCCACCGCCCTCTGAGGCAGAGATTTCCACAGACTCACAACTCTCTGTGTGAAAAAGTGTTTCCTCATCTCCGTTCTAAATGGCTTACCCCTTATTCTTAAACTGTGGCCCCTGGTTCTGGACTCCCCCAACATCGGGGCCATGTTTCCTGCCTCTAGCGTGTCCAAACCCTTAAGAATCTTACATGTTTCAATAAGATCCCCTCTCATCCTTCTAAATTCCAGAACATACAAGCCCAGCCGCTCCATTCTATCAACATATGACAGTCACGCCATCCCGGGGAATTAACCTGGGGAACCTACGCTGCACTCTCTCAATAGCAAGAATGTCCTTCCTCAAATTTGAAGACCAAAACTGCACACAATACTCCAGCTGAGGCAAAGCCCAAAGATTGGTTGGACGGTCAGTCTGCAGTCTGGGCTGGTCTGGACAGTGGAGTCCTGGCTGGGCTGGGCTGGATGGTCAGTCTGCGGTCTGGGGTCTGGGCTGGATGCTCAGGCTGCGGTCAGTCTGGGCTGGGCTGGATGGTCAGTCTGCGGTCTGGGGTGGCTGGGCTGGATGGTCAGTCAGTGGTCTGGGGGGCTGGGCTGGATGGTCAGTCTGCAGTCTGGGGGGCTGGGCTGGATGGTCAGTCTGCGGTCCTGGCTGGATGGGCTGGGGGGGATGGTCAGTCTGCAGTCTGGGCTGGGCTGGATGGTCAGTCTGCGGTCTGGGGGGGCTGGGCTGGATTGTCAGTCTGCGGTCTGGGGGGCTGGGCTGGGCTGGGTGGTCAGTCTGCGGTCTGGGGGGCTGGGCTGGATGGTCAGTCTGCAGTCTGGGCTGGCCTGGGATGGTGGTCAGTCTGCTGTCTGGGCTGGGCTGGATGATCAGTCTGCAGTCTGGGAGCTGGGGGGCTGGATGTTCAGTCTGCAGTCTGGGCTGGGGCTGGTCAGTATCGGAGCACAGAGGGAGAGCTGATGGAGAAGTTCACAGAGGCGAGGATGGTCAGTCTGCTGTCTGGGCAAGGGGCTGGCCTGGATGGTCAGGGAACATCTGCGGTCTGGGGGGCTGGGCTGGATGGTCAGTCTGCAGTCTGCTGTCTGGGCTGGCCTGGATGGTCAGTCTGCGGTCTGGGGGGCTGGGCTGGATGGTCAGTCAGTGGTCTGGGGGGCTGGGCTGGATGGGTCAGTCAGTGGTCTGGGGGGCTGGGCTGGATGGTCAGTCTGCGGTCTGGGGGGCTGGGCTGGATTGGATGGTCAGTCTGGGCTGGGTGGATGGCACCCTGTCAGTTCTGCGGTCTATAGGGGGCTGGGCTGGATGGTCAGTCTGCGGTCTGGGGGGGCTGGGCTGGGCTGGATGGTCAGTCTGCGGTCTGGGGGGCTGGGGCTGGATGGTCAGTCTGCAGTCTGTTGGGGCTGGGCTGGGCTGGATGGTCAGTCTGCGGTCTGGGGGGCTGGGCTGGATGGTCAGTCTGCGGTCTGGGGGGGCTGGGCTGGATGGTCAGTCTGCGGTATCTGGGGGCTGGGCTGGATGGTCAGTCTGGGGGGCTGGGCTGGATGGTCAGTCTGCGGTCTGGGGGGCTGGGCTGGATGGTCAGTCTGCGGTCTGGGGGGCTGGGCTGGATGGTACCAGTCTGCAGTCTGGGGGGCTGGGCTGGGCTGGATGGTCAGTCTGCGGTCTGGGGGCTGGGCTGGATGGTCAGTCTGCAGTCTGGGGGGCTGGGCTTATGGCTGGAGGGTCAGTCTGTGCGGTCTGGGGGGCTGGGGCTGGATGGTCCAGTACCACTGCGGTCTGGGCTGGGCTGGATGGTCAGTCTGCAGTCTGGGGGGCTGGGCTGGGCTGGATGGTCAGTCTGCAGTCTGGGGGGGCTGGGCTGGGCACCGGATGGTCAGTCTGCGGTCCGTGACCCCAGTCCTGGGCTGGATGGTCAGTCTGCGGACCCCTGGGCTGGGCTGGATGGTCAGTCACCGTGCGGTCTGGGGGGCTGGGCTGGGCTGGATGGTCAGTCTGCAGTCTGGGCTGGCCTGGATCACCAGTCTGCAGTCTGGGCTGGATGTGACCCCAGTCTGCGGTCTGGGGGGCTGGGCTGGATGGTCAGTCTGCGGTCTGGGGGGCTGGCCTGGATGGTCAGTCTGCAGTCTGGGCTGGTGCTGGGCTTGGCTGGTCAGTCTGGGCTGGGCTGGATTGTCAGTCTGCAGTCTGGGGGGCTGGGCTGGATGGTCAGTCTGCGGTCTGGGGGGCTGGGCTGGGCACTGGACACACAGTGTTCTGACTGACTGGCAACCTCTGCGGACAGCCTGAGAGTTTGCGGCTTCTCATTTAAAGAGCTCCGACGTAGATCTCCAATGGCAACCGTGGGTGAAGACACCAGGAGTCCCCATGGTGATCAGAATCCCTGGAATAGTATCGGAGCACAGAGGCAGAGCTGATGGAGAAGTCACAGAGGATTAAAGATGCTAGTCTGGCATTTGCCTTTGTCTAGCAAGGTTAGTTAGTGCCAGAGAAGGATGGGCAGATTGGGGAACACCTGAATGTGAGCGCAGGTAGTGGTAACATGCAGAGTGGTGACAACTCCAAGGGAATCATCTACCCACATATGACACAGGAACGACCAATGTCTCTATATCATCGTTACTTTATTGCTTTTGTCCGTCTACATCTCTTGTCTCCACCCGAAACATCACCCATTCCTTTTGTCCCGCTGACCTCCTCCAGCTTTTACATTTGGTTCCTTCAGGTTTATTGAGCTAAAGTTACAGGCAAGATAGATCTTTATTGTCGAAATACCCTTGGACCTGTTTGCTCACTATCATTCCCCATGGCTTATGTGCATTTACCCTGGGTCAGACAGAGTCATGGAGTCATATAGCACAGTAACAGGCCCTTCGGCCCACCTCGTCCATGCTACCTTCCTCTCTAACTCCTCATATATTGGTCAGGAAGCCCCACTAACCTGAGATCGTCTATGATCCCAGCTTGGGATTCGAGGAGCGACTCGCGGGCATAGAGAGATATGTTGTTATTCAGACATCCTTGTCTAGCAAGGTTGGTGGGGACTGAGACTTGGAGTGTGTGTGTGATGGGACAATCTCTCCACCGTGACCCCAGTCCTGTCACACACTCCAGTATCACCATGACCCCAGTCCTGTACCACACACTCCAGTATCACCGTGACCCCAGTCCTGTACCACACACTCCAGTATCACCGTGACCCCAGTCCTGTACCACACACTCCAGTATCACCGTGACCCCAGTCCTGTACCACACACTCCAGTATCACCGTGACCCCAGTCCTGTACCACACACTCCAGTATCACCGTGACCCCAGTCCTGTACCACACACTCCAGTATCACCGTGACCCCAGTCCTGTACCACACACTCCAGTATCACCGTGACCCCAGTCCTGTACCACACACTCCAGTATCACCGTGACCCCAGTCCTGTACCCACACACTCCAGTATCACCGTGACCCCAGTCCTGTACCACACACTCCAGTATCACCGTGACCCCAGTCCTGTACCAAACACTCCAGTATCACCGTGACCCCAGTCCTGTACCACACACTCCAGTATCACCGTGACCCCAGTCCTGTACCCACACACTCCAGTATCACCCAGTGTACACACACTCCAGTATCACCGTGACCGTGACCCCAGTACTCCACCGTGACCCCAGTCCTGTACCACACACTCCAGTATCACCGTGACCCCAGTCCACACACTCCAGTATCACCGTGACCCCAGTCCTGTACCACACACTCCAGTATCACCGTGACCCCAGTCCTGTACCACACACTCCAGTATCACCGTGACCCCAGTCCTGTACCACACACTCCAGTATCACCGTGACCCCAGTCCTGTACCACACACACAGTATCCAGTGACCCCACCGTGACACCCAGTCACCCTGTACCACACACTCCAGTATCACCGTGACCCCAGTCCTGTACCACACACTCCAGTATCACCGTGACCCCAGTCCTGTACCACACACTCCAGTATCACCGTGACCCCAGTCCTGTACCACACACTCCAGTATCACCGTGACCCCAGTCCTGTACCACACACTCCAGTATCACCGTGACCCCAGTCCTGTACCACACACTCCAGTATCACCGTGACCCCAGTCCTGTACCACACACTCCAGTATCACCGTGACCCCAGTCCTGTACCACACACTCCAGTATCACCGTGACCCCAGTCCTGTACCACACACTCCAGTATCACCGTGACCCCAGTCCTGTACCACACACTCCAGTATCACCGTGACCCCAGTCCTGTACCACACACTCCAGTATCACCGTGACCCCAGTCCTGTACCACACACTCCAGTATCACCGTGACCCCAGTCCTGTACCACACACTCCAGTATCACCGTGACCCCAGTCCTGTACCACACACTCCAGTATCACCGTGACCCCAGTCCTGTACCACACACTCCAGTATCACCGTGACCCCAGTCCTGTACCACACACTCCAGTATCACCGTGACCCCAGTCCTGTACCACACACTCCAGTATCACCGTGACCCCCACCCTGTACCACACTCTCCAGTATCACCGTGACCCCAGCCCTGTACCACACACTCCAGTATCACCGTCACCCTGTACCACACACTCCAGTATCCCTGTACCACACACTCCAGTATCACCGTGACCCCAGTCCTGTACCACACACTCCAGTATCACCGTGACCCCAGTCCTGTACCACACACTCCAGTATCACCGTGACCCCAGTCCTGTACCACACACTCCAGTATCACCGTGACCCCAGTCCTGTACCACACACTCCAGTATCACCGTGACCCCAGTCCTGTACCACACACTCCAGTATCACCGTGACCCCAACCCTGTACCACACACTCCAGTATCACCGTGACCCCAGTCCTGTACCACACACTCCAGTATCACCGTGACCCCAGTCCTGTACCACACACTCCAGTATCACCGTGACCCCAGTCCTGTACCACACACTCCAGTATCACCGTGACCCCAGTCCTGTACCACACACTCCAGTATCACCGTGACCCCAGTCCTGTACCACACACTCCAGTATCACCGTGACCCCAGTCCTGTACCACACACTCCAGTATCACCGTGACCCCAGTCCTGTACCACACACTCCAGTATCACCGTGACCCCAGTCCTGTATCACCGTGACCCCAGACCTGTACCACACACTCCAGTATCACCGTGACCCCAGTCCTGTACCACACACTCCAGTATCACCGTGACCCCAGTCCTGTACCACACACTCCAGTATCACCGTGACCCCAGTCCTGTACCACACACTCCAGTATCACCGTGACCCCAACCCTGTACCACACACTCCAGTATCACCGTGACCCCAGTCCTGTACCACACACTCCAGTATCACCGTGACCCCAGTCCTGTACCACACACTCCAGTATCACCGTGACCCCAGTCCTGTACCACACACTCCAGTATCACCGTGACCCCAGTCCTGTACCACACACTCCAGTATCACCGTGACCCCAACCCTGTACCACACACTCCAGTATCACCGTGACCCCAGTCCTGTCCCACACACTCCATGGTCACCACATGATTAACCACTAACTGCCCTGTGAAATAGACCAGGGGCTGTCGATGCATTGGCACAGAACGATGGACGTTGAATATTGCCCTCGCCACCAATGGTCACTGTGCATCAACAAGCCAAAGCTTCAGATTCCATCCTAACTCCCCCAAAACATTCTCCAGTTGCATCCCTCCAACAATCTGGGGTTTCTCCCATTTGGGGCTTGTTCGGCCACCAATGGCCACTGAGCTTCTGGTGACAAGGCTTGAGTTTCTGGGAGCTTTGCCCCTTCCCGCACTCATCATGCCCCTAACCCTGAACCTGAACGGTCTGTCACGTGAGGTGGACTAGTGTCACATTCTGGGGTCAATGTCCTGTGAAATGAGCAGGATAGGTCACGGGATGGTGTTTGATGAAGGTGCCCTGTGGCAGCAAAACTGAAGATTCTACCTTTGATCAAAGAGTAGGACAGTGGGTAGTGCAGCTGCCTCAGTATCTGTGGAGGCACATGGAGCATAGACGTTTCGAGACCTGAGATCTTGCCCATCAGACTGCTTGACCCACTGAGTCCGGCCACAAGTGATTCCTTGATCCAGATTCCAGAACCTTGTGCCTCCGATAATAAGCCTCACTTGGCAGCACTGCGTTCCCTCATGATCATACAGAATATGATGCAGGGATGGATGCTGCCGATGATTATAGTGAATGAAAGCATTGAGCTTGTATCAGAATGTGATGGTGAAACGTGGTGAGTGGGAGACAGAAATGCTTCTGTGCTCTCAACACACAAAACAGCTCCAAGGATGTTTGCAGAGGGGGGACAAAAGATTCGGGAAGACTAGCAGAGTCATGTGGAATACGTAAATGTGAAGGTGGATTTCCGTAGAGGAGGTGGAGGCGTGGAGGCAAACAGCTGTGGGGGGAAGTGCAGAATGAAGGCATCAAGTCTGAAGAGGCTCGACCCGAAACATCACCCATTCCTTCTATCTAGAGATGCTGTCTGTCCCGCTGAGTTACTCCAGCATTTTGTATCTGAAGCAGCTACTGGTGGTGGCGAGGGTGGACATGGGCCATTGGGATGGAGGTGTGGAGAGGGGGAGGCTGTGAGCTAGGGTGGACGATGGGATTGTTGGAGGGTGGGCTTCATGCACGAGATGTGGACCTAGATCCCAGCTAGAGGGATGGAACCGTCCACAACAAATCATGTAGGCCGAACAGATTACTCCTGATATCCAAATCTAAAGCATCAAAACGCTGTGAGTGACATTTAGAGGTGTTTGCATCGAGCTGCATCGAGCTGCATCAACCTGCATTGAGCTGCATCGGGCTGCATCGAGCTGCATCGAGCTGCATCGAGCTGCATCAACCTGCATCGAGCTGCATGCATCAACCTGCATCGAGCTGCATCAACCTGCATCGGGCTGCATCAACCTGCATCAACCTGCATCGGGCTGCATCAACCTGCATCGGGCTGCATCAACCTGCATCAACCTGCATCGGGCTGCATCGGGCTGCATCGAGCTGCATCGAGCTGCATCTGCATCGAGCTGCATCGGACTGCATCGAGCTGCATCGGGCTGCATCGGGCTGCATCGAGCTGCATCGGGCTGCATCGAGCTGCATCGGGCTGCATCGAGCTGCATCGGACTGCATCGAGCTGCATCGAGCTATCACAATGCAGGATGCCTGCCCAGCATAAAGCATGAAGAACTTGTTTAGCTCTCTTCTCCTAGTGTCATAGCGCCACACAGCACAGAAACAGGCCCTTCAGCCCAACACTTCCGTGCCAAGATGTCCCATCTAAGCTAATCGCGTTTTCATACATTTGGCCCACATCCCAAACCTATCCATGTTAACATGTTGATTGGCCACTGACAATGGTCCCAAGTGTATCAGTCAGTCAGTGATGTGATCCCAGAGTGAGGGGGAATAACGTGATTACTCAGTGATCGCTGGACTCAGCAGGCCGAGGGAGTTGTCCAGAGTTCGGACTTTGGCCTCTGAACAGCTGGCAATAGTGGAGCGCTGGAGCACAGTGTTGAGCTGGAGGAAGGCTGGGGGTCTCTGGGGGTTGTAGGATCCAGAGGTTGGTGGGCATGAAATTGTTTGCAAATGGAAATACTGGGATAGGATTAGCTGCTGGGAGGATGGGCTTAAGGTCATAAGGTCATGTAATTGGAGCAGAATTAGGCCATTCAGCCCATCAAGTCTACTTCACCATTCAATCATGGCTGATCTATCTCTCCCTCCTAACCCCATTCTCCTGCCTTCTCCCCATAAGTTCTGACACCGGGCAGTGGTGAGCAAGGGGTGTGGGAGGACGTGTGTGTGTGTGTGTGTGTGTGTGTGTGTGTGTGTGTGCGCGTGTGTGTGTGCCCCAGTGTGTGTGTGTGTGTGTGTGTGTGTGTGTGTGCCCCAGTGTGTGTGTGTGCGTGCGTGTGTGTGCCCCAGTGGGCAGTACTGGAGCTACAAACATCTCCTTGTTAAGTGACCGTGCTTCATGTGAAGTCAGCGTGCCTGCGGTAAATCACCAGATCGTGGCTCGAATCTGAGCTGGGCCTGAGGGTGAAGCAATCTGAAAATGTCAGCTGCCGCTCTTTAAAAAAAAATCCAAAAATGTTAAAGTTGAAATAGCAGAGTTTTTTAATGTGCAGCAATGCAAACCTGGAAGATTTGACATCTGTGCTATTAGAAAATAAATTGTTCAGTTTTGCACTACAGAATGAAACGATTGGCCCAATGCCGTCGGAAAATGATATCTAATGCTTTACATTGTCAACCTTGAATGTTGCATCTGCAAACATTGGGAATGTGGTAACACTGAGATAAGTGATACATTACAGAGAGGCGTGGGCAGACAGGGGGGGAGATGAGATCTAATACAGAGAAGTGTGAATTGATGCAATCGGCAGATACTTGTTGTGAGGAAGACTGTAGGAAGAGAGATCTGGGCATGATCGCTGGAAGTGGCAGAGGTGGTGGATCCTAGGATTCTCAGACAGAGGCATGAAGCAGAATAGCTGGGAGGAGAACAAATGGAACCTATTCCTCATGAATTATACAAAGGCGTGAGAGATGGTGCTGAGATTTACCAGAATCGGTTCAGGGATGAGGGATTTCAGCTCCGAGGTTCAGATTGGAGAAGGTGGTGTTGGTCACCTGGGAGCAGAGCAGATAACAAAGAGATGAGAAGGAGGTGGACTAGGTTCAGAGAGAGGAACATAGGGGACCTGTTCTCATTGGTAGATGGTTCAACTATCAGGAGAAGAAATGTCAAGTTTTGGACAAAAGGGACAAGGACGTTGAGTGAGTGGAGAGCAGTCAAACAGAGATTAATTTATCCGCCATCTAACTTTTATTCTAATTTATCTTAACTTCCATCCAGCACCCAAATACACCTGGACCATTTCCGACACTTCCCTACCATTCCTTGACCTCACTATCTCCATCGCAGGGGATAGACTTCTGACCGACATCCACTATAAACCCACTGACTCCCATGGCTATCTAGACTACATTTCCTCCCACCCTGCTTCCTGTAAGGACTCCATCCCCTACTCCCAAATCCTCCGTCTACAACG